>NW_021621071.1:7796207-7797608 GCF_004785775.1 Grammomys surdaster
CCCGGGAGCTGGGGAGCTGACAACAGTGTTTTATCTGGCATTCGAATTTTATAATCACATCCTGGCTTGAAGCCTTTTAATGGTCTGTCATTCTTGGAGACCCATCTTCTTCCTTTCATGTCACCATCTTCAGACCCCCTCGTTTGTCATCCACTTTGCAGCCGCAGTCCCGTCAGGTGACTCTCCTCATGTCTGGAATCTGTCAAGATGTTTCATAGCCTTACGCTCACAACACAGAGTTCTGTTTGCCAGGAACAGATTAAAGACTCCCCCCACCCCACACCTACCCCAGCCCACATTATGATCCTTCCCCATGCCATAAAATGCGCCAGTAATGACAAAGAAAGGAATCAGGGAAGCAGAGAGGAGGCTGCAAGCATTTATGTCCCTTGTTGCCTGCCACAACCATTGGAAGCAACTAGAAAGTGATTAGACAGGTTACTAATGAGGGCCATGATGCAGACAGATCAACGGCTCTCCTGATCACCCACAGTGGCTGGTTAGAAAATGTAGCGGGAGCCAGACAGGCTTTCAGTCATAAGAGCATCAGAAGGGATAAAACACCAGAAACAAGCTTTAAAACGTCTAAGTCGCTATTGTAAAACTTTCTGAAAAAAAGGCTGAAAGGTGAGAAAAAACCCTTCCAATCCATGAAAATACACTCGATGTTTCTGCATAGTTTGATTCATGAGATCGTGAGCCGGAGGCTCATCTGCTTGAAGATGGAGTATCGTCTCAGCCACTTTCTCTGTGTCCTCCCGGGGAAGATTGCACCACACCTCTAAGACTTAGCTTCCTTGTTTGCAACACGAGGGTAAAACTGTTAGGTAAGCAAGATATCTAATATGAGGATAAGATGATATGTCTAGCATACATACTCAGTCAGGGTCAGACACGTAATACTCAACAAGTCGTGTTTATTATGTTCTGCCTTTCGGGTGTTGCCCAACAGACGTGTTTTGGTTTTGGTTTTATCTGTGCTTTGATGGTGCCTTCTTCCCCTTTGATCTGGTACCGTTTGGCTGTACACAGAGAACTCTACAGTGACTTTACTTCTGTCTCAGTCATTGCCAATGCCCTTAAAGCGCCTTTCATCCCCCGTAATGACCAACCTCCCCCATTTTCTCAAAGGCAATTGGATTTTAACACTGTAGATGATTTGGGTCAGGTTTTGGATTTTTATTGCTTCTGGCTTTACATTTTAAAAATGAATTCTTTGTGTGTGTTTGTGTGTAGAATGATGTCTGTGTTTGTGTATGTGTGTGTGTGATGTGTGTGTATGAGTGTGTGATTGTGAGTGTGGTGTGTGTGATGTGTGTTTGTGTGTGGTGTGTGTGAGTGTGTGATGTGTAGGTGTATGTGGATGTGTGTGTGAGTGTGTGGTGTGATGTGTGTGTGAGT
>NW_021621071.1:7797618-7805927 GCF_004785775.1 Grammomys surdaster
GTGTGTGAGTGTGTGGTGTGATGTGTGTGTGAGTGTGTGATGTGTGTTTTTGTGTATGTGTGTGTGAGTGTGTGATATGTGAGTGTGATGCGTGTGTATGGGGAAATGCATCCCACCAGTAGTGTGCGGAAGTCAGAGGCCAGCTTTGTTGAGATGGTTCTCTCCTTCTATCTTTACGTGGTGCGAAGTGCCTTTATCTGCCAAGCCATCTTCACTGCCCTGCTTCTGGCTCTTTTCCTAAGCTATACTTACTGAGATGCAGACAGGTTCTGCAAATAATTGTTTTGTTACTTTCATCGCTGTATTTAGAACTTTTAAAAGTTGCTGAGCATTTAAGTAATCCTCTATTAGGGTTACCTCTAACACATTGCCAGAGCCTCCTGCGTGTCTCTGATGCTTGAGTGTAGATTCACGATGGCTGTGAACCTGGGAATAGGATGTTGAGAGAGATCTCCTCTCAGTGACGGGGTGAGCAGATGGGAGACTCTTAGCATAAGCACCATGGCCTCAACGACACATGGCATGCCGGTCTTATTAACTTTGGCAGTTCTGTTGGGTAGGTGATATTATTTCATTGTGGATTAATTTTGCATGTTTTCAATCGATATAAATTGTTTTCCCAAGTGCCTTTTTTGGCCATTTGGGTCAGAACACAAGATTCCTTTCTCAGCTTTTAGGAAATGGATTACCTAGTTCTTCCATTTATCATTTGCATGTGTGAAAATTACAAGCTCCTTCTTCCGGTTCATGGTTTCCTTTTTGTGGTGCTCTTCTTTTTGAGGGTGTTTTGTTTTGTTTGTTTTGTTTTTGAGGTAGGGTCTCATTACATAGCCCTGGATGACCTGAAACTCACTATGTAGACCAGGCTGGCCTCCAACTTACAAAAATCCACCTCCCTCTGCCTGTCAAGTGCTGGGTTTAAAGGTCTGTGTTATGCCTGGTTCTTGCTATTTCTGTGTCTCAGTGATGTCTTTTGTATGGTATACAGAAATTTTGAGTTATAATGAAGTGTAATCAATTACATATTTTTCCTTATATGGATGGTGGTATTGAGTCTATTTAAGAAACTTTGGCTAATATTTTAAACCTAACATGAACTCTAATTAATAAATTAACAAAACACTTCTCCTTCTGCTAGCCCTTTTTTTTTCTGTTTTTTTTTAAACTTGGAAATATAAATATAAAAGACTACCAAAGTGTTAATGCTATGGTCCTTTTTTGCTAAGACTTTGAGACCTAGTATCCAGAATTAATAATTATCACTCCTATCCAATAAAAAACATCTTTCCTGGGCTGGGGAGGTGACAACGTGGGTAAATGTTCTGTATTGTATGAATGTATTGTATGAACCCAGTGATCTGAGATAAATTCTTAGGTCCCACATAAAGGCAGAAGGAAAGAACCAACTTCACCAAGTTACTGGGAAGAGTAGTTTCTTGCCTGCCCCATACCGCCATCTTAGCAGAATGCCCGTCAGTCTATTTCTGTCCTTTACTGTCCTGATGTCCATGGCACCCTGCCTTGAAATCTGATGAGAGAAAATTTCTCATCTTGTTCTTCAAGAGTATTTTGACAAAGTCTGATCTTTTTCTTTCTTACAGAGCTTAGAAAATAAATAAATATTATGTGCGCATATATGTTTGTAATTGTTCTGGTGTATGTGATGGGGTGTGTGTGTGTGTGAGTTTGTGTATGTGTGTGTGAATCTGTACGTGTGAGTGTGTATGTATGTGAATGTGTGGCTGTGTATATGAACCTGTGTATATATGTGGATGTGTGTGCAAGTATATGTGTGAATGTGTATGTAAGTGTGTGTGTGCACGAGTGTGTATATGTACGTGTGAGACTGTGAGTGTGAATGTGTGTGTGTGAGTGTATATGTGACTGTGTGTGAATGTGTGAATGTATGTGTGTATATGTATATGAATGTATGTGAGAGACTGTGTGTGTGTAAATGTGTGACTGTGTTTAAGTGTGTGTGTGTGTGTGTGTGGTGTCTTCCTCTATCACTCTCCACCTTATCTCTTGAGACACTGTTTCTTCCTGAGCCTGAGCTCACTGATTTGACAAGATGAGCTAGACAGAGAGTTGCAGGGATCCCTCTCTGTCTACCTCATCCTCCCTGGGATTAGAAGCTCGTGGCACAATACCTGGATTGTGGGTGTTGGGGATTCAAACTCAGGTCTTCAATGGAGCCATTGCCTCAGCTCTCTTGTGTAATGTCAGGCCTGGCTTGTTAATTTCTGTATTTGAAATGCTGCTGACAGTGCTGGGCGTGCGGTACTCACCTGTAATATCAGCCCTGGGAAACAAAGGAAAGAGGGTTGCTACACGTTAAAGGCCAGCCTGGTCTACATAGTGAATTCCAGGCCAGTCAGGACTACAGAGAAGCTGTCTAAAACCCCAAAGCTGTGAAGTGGAGAGAGCCTGGGGCTGTGGGGGTGTAATTTAAGTAGTAGGTTGGCCCTGTGTTTGATCCTTAGCAATGAGCAGAGGCGGGAAAAGGAAGTGGACATGCCAATCACTGAAGCTGCAGCGACTCCGTAGGTCAGTTTGGAAGACGCTTGTCGAGGTCCCTGGTCGATGCTTTCCTACTACGTTATGTTTTCCTTTCACTACATTTGCCACCATTAATTAATTCTGAAATTAGTCATGTGATTTGCTATGTTGAGCTGGGTTTAGTCATGGGCTAGTCACTTGTTAGAACTACACACCTCATGTGCCTTTGACCAATCACTCATCAAATCCACTAATGATTCAGGTATTTAAAGTTAAGCATAGTTTCTGGATCCTTCAAGTCTTCCTGTGAGTCCATAGGAATCTGTAGCTCCTTGACTGAGAAATAAGAGTTCCTTCCCAGTAGTTTTTTTTTTTTTTAGGACCACACAGACTGCTAAGATTCAGGCAGTTTAGCTGCAGATGGGAATACCCTCTAGAGAGTTCTCCTCCACCATGCCCGCTGTCTGGAGTCTGTTAAGGTCTGCCCTTGAACAGAAGAGGAGGTTAATAAACCTGCGAGGTGTTCCATCAGGAAAAGGTAATTATTTCCTGAACGTAGTGTTGTCCTGGAGAGTCTCCCTGTATCTCAGGGATCTTCCCCTCCATGGTTATTTCCAGGCTCCGAGATCTCACAGACCTTCAGGTGCGACCTGCTCCTTTGTTAGCTCCCTGGACTTTCATCATGAAGAATTTCCTGTCCGTGAGCCTGAAGAGTCTCTTATGAAATCTCATTCCCAATGTAAAAGGAGTGAAAGTAACCAAACTGAGTTTTAGAGAACTTCTTTTAATAGATGTGAAAACTGCTCAGCGCTGGCCATGTTTAGAGGAAGGGCCCACTCACCATAAGACCCAGGTAGGACACGCGTCGTGATGACCGGCTCTTAATTAAACTTTTATAGACTTTGAAAAGGTCCCATTTATCATCAGACTAGGGGAAACCTTTTATTTTGCTTAAGTGGTCAGAACTTTCTGATGTTGCAGTCACACGAGAAATATATTACGCACGTGTTCACCAGAACTCGATGACTTTAGTCATTAAATTAAAAAAAAAAAAATCCAGCCATGTTGAAAGTCTTGCTCAGTGATTGCTAGCAGAACCCACCTTGTTCCATCACCATGCAGTCAGGTCTCGTACCATCCACCCACCCAATTTCTTTGCGTGATTTCTCAAGTAGAGGCCTTTTGCTCTTCAAATGTGTCTTTTCAGCGGTCAAAGGTTGCTTTGTAATCGGACATGTACGTTATAGGAACCAGAGTGCCTCTGCTCTTGGGAAAAGAAGCGACTATCCTTGGGCTTTGCATTTGTTTCCTTTTTGAGATACAGACCACAAAATTTGTTTACGACTATCTTTAGCAATAACAGGAAGCCTATGATGAAACGGCTGAGGGAACTGAGTCAAAATGTTATAAAACTCCAGGGAAATAGGTTCCAAATGATCCAGTGGCTTTAAAAAGTGACTTGGTAAACCAGGAGTGTCGCAACGCGGGCTTGTTTTCTCTGGGAGACCTTGCATGCCAGCCTCTCTCTCTGGCCCTGTCAGAAGAATGTCTGGATGGGACCAGAGCTGTGGTTTGTTATGCAAAAACTGTTTCTTTGGGTAAAAAAATCTTTCTTGTTTGTACAAAGGTTAAGCCAGAAGCTCTGACTTCTTAGAAGTATCCGGATCTCAACCTTAACCTCCTTTGTGACTTTGGTTTTTAAGGTGGTTTTTGAGCAACCTAAGGAGAGAGATGAGGGTGTAGGGGTGTGTCTATATATATCTGTATATCTATCTATGTATCTATGTATGTATCTATGTATGTATCTATGTATGTATCTATTATCTATGTATGTATCTATGTATGTATCTATGTATGTATGTATGTATGTATGTATCTATCTATCTATCTATCTATCTATCTATCTATCCATACCACCCTCTCTGGGAGTAGCAAGCTCTGATTGCCTGCCAGTCATTTCCTCCAAGTTGTTCTTCTGATTCATGAGGTCTCCGTATCAGTCAGCTTAGGCCAGGTTATGCTGCTGTAACAGAAAAAAAAAATGTTAGAACTATGTGCCATTGACTTAACATTTGCTGGTGGAGAGTGACAAAGCCATTAACACAGCCAGGAGGAGAATTTCACTTTTCTCCTACCCAGGGGATAACGTTTGGCGTGATGGCATCCCAGAGCAAGGTGGAAGGGACAGTCCCAGATGACTTTCAGTGTAAATACACCTTTGTTCTTAAAAGTTACTGAGATGTAACAGCAGAACTCATTTTATCCTAGTGTACTATCTAGTGTACTAGTGAACCGGTGAGTGGACAAACATTCACACAGGATGGTTGGTTCAAGACCAGTAGAGGGCTAGGGAAGCCATGCGTGACTTCTAACATGCGTCTGAAACTTGAAAGACATCTTTGTTGTCTCCAACTACGTCGTCAATCTTCTATTCAGCCTGTTTGCAAGCATTTATCAGCAGGAACTTGGCTTGTTTTTTGCAAAGACTCACTGTAACTCTTATTTTATTTGCATTGCAAATAGTGTAACCAACCATCTTAGTCTGCTTAGGACTCGGGTATTTCCGAGTCTAGTTTAGTCTACCAAGAAAGGCTCAGACAAATTGGGATGCTGTCTTCTAGAAACACGTTAGAAGTAGACAGCCAAGAGTCTCACTTAACCTAGTGACCCTTTTATCATCGTATTTATCATACTGTGCTGCAAATGACTCCGACAGCTCAGGGTCTGTTTGCACACAATACTCTGAACTCCAGAGACCAAGGACCATTCCGTTTTCTACTTCAGGTCCTTTCATGGTACCTACAACGTCAAAGGAGCACAGGAAATCCCGAGTGGATGAACAATGTTTCTCAGATATGATCGACTTTTTCTCCTTTAAGGCTCTATTCCCATTTCTTTCCCAGGAGACATTTTTTCCCCCTTTTGGTCACAATTTTATCCAGATTTCCAGTTCACCAAGAAGAAGGGCAGGGAGTCTTTCTCAGTTGTAGCTGTGAGCTTGTGCGAAGGTTTCAGTGTATCCATAGTAGAAAAATTACATAAACCAATAGCCCGCGTTTCACCCTAAGCAGATTCCTTATTAGACTGAGTGACTGGATCTCCATGTTTGGTATTTGTTTAAAGACACGAGGTCGTGGATCCACTGGTGGTTATTTGAGGTTGTAGAGACATGTTGTAAATTTGATTTAGCTGTTTCTGGTCACTGAGTATGCTGTGACCGAAGACCGAGGCTTTCCAAATCTGCCCTCCCCCACTTGGGAAGGCAGAGTAATGTGCCCTCCAAAACCAGAAGCAGGAAGAAAATCTCCGAGGGCACGCCTCGCTGACGGGCTGCATTCGTGCCCAGTTAAAGACAGCGATCAGCGGTTGAAATGATTTGCTCCATAGAATCAGCCAGATCTCCCGTTGAGTATTTCCACAGCAGCCTGAGGGGTGCGCTGAGAAAGAGCTGCTGATTCCTGACTCCGTTGTAGACGAACTCCTTAGACATCTTAGCTTTCCTCCATCACCTCTCCTAAGTGACTAAGAGTTTCTGAGAAGTACTTTAAGGTCTATGAAGAGGCCCCGATGAGCTGTGGGAATGTCATGGAACTTGCAGTGATATGTTTTGTAAATCGTGGTATGTTGCGGCGAGAGGGGGTGCCTTAGCAGGCCCATGCTGAGGCATCGTCCCCCCCTCCCCTCCCATGTACCAGCCATAGGACATGGGGAAGGGGGATTGAGAAGGGGGTAGAGGCAGAGACAGAGAAAGAGAGGGGACAGAAGAGAGAGAAAGAGGGAGGAGAGGGAGAGGGAGAGGGGGAGAGGGAGAGAGGGAGAGGGAGAGGGGTACAGGGGAGAGGGAGAGAGGGACAGAGGGACAGAGGGACAGAGGGACAGAGGAAGAGAGGGAGGAGAGGGAGAGGGGGAGAGGGAGAGGGAGAGAGGGAGGGGGAGAAGGGGAGAGGGGGAGAGGGAGAGAGGGAGAGAGGGCGAGAAGGAGAGGGGAGAGGGAGAGAGAGGTCAGCTGGGAACACACATGGCGGGGAGGTCAGAGAAGTGGAACGGTCCTTTTAGAACCTGGCTGTTGCTAGGTAACTGTTGGGCGGAGCCTAGAAGAAATGCTAACGTGGTAACGCCCATTTTCAGGTGTCTCATGTAGAAAATTGTTCTGTTTCTCTTTATCTCTTCTTCTATTGACTCAACTTGTTCTTCGACAAGTTGGTGTGTGTATGTGCGTGCGTGCGTGTGTGTGTGTGTGTGTGTGTGTGTGTGTAGTGCACTCTGTTCATTTTCCCTCCTCTACTCCTTTTATCTCGCTCCTGCCCCTGAGAGGCGGGATGAAAACTACAAGCCGCATTAAAATGAATGGATGAATCTCGTAGAGAAGGTATTTGGCTCATGACACTGAGGAAGTGGCAACTTGGGGATGTTAATGGGTCCTTGAGTCATTGACGAATTTTAACAGAATGAAGGCATCCCAGACAACCTACTGGGAACACACAATAGTCACCACACTTGGTTCCTTACAGCAAACAGTCTAGGCCATTAGGAAGTGTCAGTCATATTTATATCTCTCGTTAGAACGTGCTGGCCCTCCGTGTTTGCAGCGGTATTTACTGGAGCTACTTCATGAGTCATCTGCTTTCCCCTCCTCCTCCTATCACTTTATCAGTAGCCGAGCATAAAATATCGTAATCGATAAAACTTATCAAAGGCACATTGCAAAATACTTATATGAAAAGAATACTGTCTTATATGGACGGCTGCGTACAGACTTGCTCTCCAGTGTATGCTCAACTGGCTTTCTTATACATCCCAGGACCACCTGCCCAGGGATGGCAGCATTCACAGTGGGCAGGACGCTCCCCCATCAATCAACAGTGCCCTCCCCCATCAATCAACAGTCAGGGAAGTAGCCCACAGACTTGCCCACAGGCAATCTGATGGAGGCATTTTGTCAATTGAGGTTTCTCTTCGCAGACAACCCAAATGTGTACAAAAAACTAGCCAGCCCCAATACCCAGAAAGATACATACGGAATACGAGAGTTTTTTAATGGGGGAAAAAAAAAGTTCACCATATGCTTGTTCAAACTTCTCAAGTTTGTTTTCTATGGCTCTACTAAGGATGAAAACCAGAGAAATAGTGACCGAGTTTAAGGACATCTGAGGTTAAAAGAACAAGAAAATGTTAACACATGAGTAATGGTCCAGATATTGAAGATGAATATTCATCAATTTAATTATCATACCAGAGACCTTCATTGATGAACAGGGATCTGTGAAAACACACAAACCATTGCCTTTCAAGAGGTTGGATTTCCTTGTGTGGTTTAAATCGAAAACAAATTTCATAGCAAATTATTTTTATTTGTTTTCATTTTAAAGTGTATGGGTGATTTTGCCTGCATGTCTGTGCGTGACACATGCACACAGGGCTTAAGGAGGCCGGGTGACAGACAGTATGAGAGCCCCTGGGACTGGAGCTACAGATGGTTGTGAGCCACCATGTAGGTGCTGAGAATCCAAGCTGGGTCCTCTGGAAGAACAACCAGTGCCCCTAACTGCTGAGTCCTCTGTCTGGCTGGCCCTTATAAAAAAGGACTTTTAAACTAAATCATATCTTGAGGTTCTGGGTTGTACAAAAAAACAAGCTGGGCCAGCTGTGGGGAGCAAGCCATGGGGAGAAGCCAGTAAGAGGAATTCCTCTGTGGTCAGCTCCGGTTCCTGCCTTCAAGTTCCTGCTTGACTTATGACAGACTTGTGACATAGGCATCTTTGTTCTCTCTCTCTCTCTCTCTCTCTCTCTCTCTCTCTCTCTCTCTCTCT
>NW_021621071.1:7805937-7830641 GCF_004785775.1 Grammomys surdaster
CTCTCTCTCTCTCTCTCTCTCTCTCTCTCTCTCTCTCTCTCTCTCTCATAGCGATATACCAGCTTCTGCTTCACAAGTGATAAGATTAAATCCATGTGCTACCATGTCCAGCCCCTTTGTCTGAATTTTATGTCCAGGGAATAGTTAGTTCGTAGTGGTTTGCGAATAGCTCAAAGCCCTGCGGCTAGAGCATAGATGTGATTCGGGATGTGGCTATCTCATGGCACCTGAATTCCCAGTTCCCACAACACCTCTCAGCTGTAAATCCCCACACATTCTCCCTCCTCCCCTCCCCCCTGCCACTTTTTGGACTTTGGATTTTACACACAAATTCTGACTATGACATTTGGATTTTGTAGATTCAGCTACTTCAGAGACAAATGTTCCAGTGTACACCCCTGGGTCTCTTCATCTTCTGAATTTTTACAATAAAAAGGAAAGAAAGAAAGAAAGAAAGAAAGAGAAAGAAAGAAGGAAAGAAAGAAGGAAAGAAAGAAAGAAAGAAAGAAAGAAAGAAAGAAAGAAAGAAAGAAAAAGTAGCCCTGGCTTTTCTGAAAGTCACTTTATAGACCAGGCTGGCCTTGAACTTGTTGTGTTAATCCTCCAGCCCCTGTCTCCTGAGTGCCAGGATGACAGGGTTTTACCAGCAGCACACTTGGCTGGCTTTATGCCCATTTTTCCTTGGACATTTCTTGAAAAATAACAGGTTAATCTGCATGTAATAACGCAGGCACAGGTGCTCAGGTGTGGGTACCAAGGCAGGATAATGTTTCCAGATGGGTTGCCAGTTCTTACCGGGATGTCTGCGTGTCATTAGCTCCTTGGCTGAAGTAGGGCATTTCCAATGGAATGATCTCCAGCTACAGTCGGTGGCCATGTGGCCAGCCTTCAGGGAACACAGTGTCTTGCATCCTCTTAAGTCTGTTCATTTCTTTAGTCAGCAAGTATTCTAAAGTATTGTGCTGATCTTTATCTTGATTCCTGTGGGGAGCATTGAACAATGCATGCACCCTCCCCCCCCTTCCCTAAATCCCCCCTCCCCCCCCCCCCCCCACTCTTCCCCCCCCCCCCCCCCCCCCGTGTGTAGAGCCCACTGAGGAGGTAGTCCATACATACACAAATGTATGATAGGTCTGGCAGTGAGTGCTTTGTGAGGGGGGTGGGGGATGGGCAAAGCAAGCTAGGTAAAGGGAGAAAAAAAGAAAGCCCAAGATGAGGATGTGCCTTTTTATACAGGGCAGCCAAGGACATTCCTCATAGGTGACATCCGAGCAGAACTTGAAGGGAACCAAACTTATGCCAAGGGAGAATATTCTAGAGCACTGGTTCTCAACTTTCCTAATGCTGCAACCCTTTATCACAGTTCCTTATGCTGTGGTGATCTCCCAACCATAACATGAGTTCCGTTGCTATTCTATACCTGTGATTTTGCTACAGTTACAACTCATAACGTAAATATCTATGTTTTCTGATGGTCTTAGGTGAACCCCATGAAGAGGTCATTTGAGCCACAAGGGGTGGAGGTCCATACGTTTAAAACCACTGTTCTAGGCAGCTAGAGCTTTGCAAAAGCAACGGCTTTGGAGAAGCCATGTGCACTGGTTGAGGTTCATCTAGGGAGATGCAGCATCAACTCCAGAGTGAAGGGCTTTGGACAGATGAGGGAAGAGAGTAAGGTCAGAGGGCCAAGGTGGGGATGGAGATCAGTGGGAATGTGTTTGCCCAGGAAACATGGAGCCCTGGCTTCACCCTCAGTACCAAGACAGAGCAAAAACCAAACCAAACCAGGATCAAGGACAGGAAGATCATAGGTAGTCTTTTAAAATCATAGTTCTGCCTCTGGGTTTTATTCAGTGTGAAACAGAAAGCTGTCAGTGCCACAGGCTTCACAGTCCACTCTGTAGAGCATGTGGCGGAGGCAGGGAGGCCAGTTAGACAGATGTCCAGGTGAGGAGCAGTGGAGGTAAGGGTTTGGGTAGCGCCAGAGATGGGGGCAAGGTGAGACTGGCTCTTGGTTGTAGAGAGCACACGGAAGAAAGAGAAGTACAGAGAAGACCAAGGTTTTCAGCTTGAAAACCTGGAGATATTGGATGGGTAGACTTACCTATTATTGAGTTATGGAAATATTGTCACAGGGTTCATGGTACTGGTGATGATGTGTGTGTGTGTATGTGTATATATGTGTTTGTGTGTGTACGTGTGTGTATGTGGATGTATGTGTGTATGTATGTGTGTGTATGTGTGTGTGATGTGTGTGTATGTGGGTGTGTATGTGGGTGTATGTGTGTGTGTGCATGTATGTGTGTGTGTATGTGGATGTATGTATATATGTGTGTGTGTGATGCGTGTGTATGTGTGTGTGTGTATGTGGGTGTATGTATGTATGTGTGTGTGTATGTGTGTGTATGTGTATATGTATGTGTATGTATGTGTATATGTGTATGTGTGTATATGTGTTTGTGTGTGTGTATGTGTGTGTATATGTGTGTGTGTATATGTGTATGTGTGTATATGTGTTTGTGTGTATGTGTGTGTGTGTGGGTGTATGTATGTATGTATGTATGTGTGTGTGTGTGTATGTGTGTGTGTGATGTGTGCTTGAACTGTGAACATACATTTTCATATATGGTGATAAGAAACTAGGGCCTTCATTCTGATCTGTTAGATCTTTGGATACATCATATGAGTATAAGGTATCCAGGGAAGAGGGTGTGTTACAGTTCATACGGACTTACACACACTGAAGACATTTGGAATCTAGATATCCAGTGTTAGATGAGATTACCTAGATATGAATAGATAAGGAGTTAAAACAGACAAGCGCCCTGAGCCCTGGACATTTAAGCCACTTAAATAGCACTTAAAACTTGAATAGGTAGCTGATGATGTCGCATGGCTAGAATCCCAGCAAGTAAGAGATGGGACCATGAGAATTAGAAACCCAAGGTCTTTCTTGGCTACACAGTGAGTCTGAGGCTAGCCTGGGCTACCCAGAACCCTGAAGGCTGCGCTGAGGCTGCCCTTGCTTGAGAGAGGCAACAGGGCTTCCCTCTATGCTTTCGTACTTGTATGCGTCCCTTTTTTTTTGCGCCTACACACATAAATTCTGTTCCTCGTCTTTGTGCTTCATTTTCTAAGACTGACTGTGTTGCACCATCTGCTACCCCATCTACCCAGCCGGATCATGAGCCATTTGAGAACAAAGACCTAGTTACAGTTGCCTGTAGCTGTCATCCCAGGATGGTGCCTGGGTCATGGCGATAATTATCACTCGTTATATCATAAAGGACAATAGCGGCGTTCACTTTTGCGCCCCAGATATTCTGTTAGCTGGTGGGAGTTACTGTAAGGCTGAGAGTGAACTGGCCTAGGTGGAAGACCCCGCGTGCTCAGCAGGAACTAAATGACAAGAGCTGTCCCCACCTGCAGTGTCCTCAGGCCTTTACTCTATTCCTTCCCTGTCAAAGAACAGACTGAAGTCTATTTTCTCCAGAAAGCTTCTGCTGTTTATCCACTTAGCGATCTGTGAGTCGGTCTCCTTCCTAAGATGCACTGTGTTTTCCCTGTGGCCGCAGCTGTCACATGCGGGTTCTTGGATTTCATAGTTCTCTCTTCGCTGGCCACATCGCGTCCTTAGCAATCATGTCTTTCATAAAGTGGAACATTTTCCACTCCGTGACACGGATGTCACTAAAATGAAAGGGTGACCGGGAACTTCGTATCAAATAAAGTATCCTCGTGATCAATAATCTGTGAGAGTTATAACTATGATTCTCTAAAGAGTCATAAAGCCATACCCAAGATTCATATAAAATAGTCATAAACACACCTTGGTTATACGAGAGAACCAGGGGTATGATGAAACATATGTAAAGAGTACAATTACAGTCTATGTTGTAAGTTTCCCCTAAAACAAACACATATATTAAAATGAGTGTTTCAACATATTAATGAACAATAATGCACAATTAAAGTGCTAATGGGTTATCAGAGGATTTTTCGGATTCTTTAGATAATGATTTCTTCTAGCAAGTTGGAAGCGGTTCCCTTTCACTCTGGGTTGGTTCTTCTCCTTAAAGCAGAGGCTTTATAAGTAATCCTGCTGATCCTTGAATGCACCCAAATTAGTAGGCTCAAGAGATGCTTCCCATCGTTAAAGAAAAAGCTGGTATTTTTTTTTTTTTGCCTGTATTGGGGTTCTCTAGAGGAATGGAACCAAGAGACTATGTGTATTGGATTGGATTAGTTATATGATCAGAGGTTTGGGGAGTCTGTGATGGTTTGTATACACTTGGCTCAGGGAGTGGCACTATTAGAAGGTGTGGCCCTGTTGGAGTAGGTGTGTCACTGTGGGCGTGGGCTTTAAGACCCTCATCCTAGCTGCCTGGAAGTCAGTCTTCCGCTAGCAGCCTTCAGATGAAGATGTAGAACTCTCAGCTCCTCCTGCACCATGCCTGCCTGGATGCTGCCCTGATCCCACCTTGATGATAATGGACTGAACCTCTGAACCTGTAAGCCAGCCCCAATTAAATATTTTCCTTTATAAGACTTGCCATGGTCATGGTGTCTGTTCACAGGAGTAAAACCCTACCTAAGACAGAGTTCAGCAACAGCCATATATACATTGGAGAGGCACAGAACTCAGTAGTTATTCAGTGCAAAAATCTAAAAAGGCACAGCAGCCCCACTGTGGCACCAAAGCCCTGGGAGCCCCCTGGATGTCTGCTTGAGTGTACACAGAGAGCAGGAGGAAGATGGACTAGGTGGGTAGCACCAACAGTAGACACACCTATGGCCTGGCTCTTTCTTCTTCTGAAGAGTATTTCATCCAGTGCCCCGCCCCCACCACACCGAGTTGTGTTTTCCCCATGTTCACTGTCCCATATGCAAATTTTCTCTGAAAAGATCCCCCCAGATCTTCACTATTCATAAGTCTCTCTCGTGTCAGGAAGACCAACTCCCAAGTCTCACCTGAAAAGCTCTCTTTCTGCTGCATCCTACCTGGGGATGGCTTTTCCTTCACATTTTATTATAGAAGTAATAAAGCGATTGCTGACTGGAAGAAAACTCAATAAAAAGATAATAATATAATAATAGCAGTTTCAGAAGATCTGTGCCAGGCTTTCTAACAGGTCTGACTATCCTTGGATGAAAGTCTGTAAGACAACGAGATTTGTTAAAGGCCTACTGTGCGCTGGGTCTGACATGGCGCTCAGGAGACACTGAGGTGACTGACTTGGCTTTTAGGGAGTGCTGTGACATAGGAATGTCAGGGAAACAGTGCCCGAGATTAGTCATGGACGTTTTCTCTAAGATGGCAGCAGACTTGGTGACCTCCTTTTATGCGTTTTAGTCACGTGCTAAAATCACTTTGCAATGAATACTGACCAGGGGAAAGGAAGGCCATTTGGAGATGATTATGCAACACTTCTCTGTTTCCTACTAGAATCCGAGCGACATCATATGTGTTAGGGAATCCAATTAAGGAAATTTAAGGCTGGGACAATAAAAGAGCCCCTTGGCCTCCAAGGGCAGAATGTATTGAGGGATCTTCCAAAGAGGAACCAGTTAAATATGCCTTTCTTGTGCCTACACATGGAGCTTGTGTTCCTCGCACTCAGATTTGTATGGTTTAAATACTATTTCTGCTCAGAGCTTTTAAATTGGTTACATAAAAATAACGTGGATCCACACACATAGTAAGTAGTTTTGTGGGTCAACAACCGGCTTCAGGGTCCAAATAATTGCTCAAAAACATCATCATCATCATCAGCAGCAACAACAAAATGTATGAGCAAAGATGTTAACAAGGATAGGAAATTTGAAAAGTTGGTGCTGTGGGGCCAACTTATCCATACCAATTCTTATTTAGAATTTGAGCCCCAAGTAATGTCTCGATAAGTCTGAGTACAGAGAGAGACAGGATCCCAAAGGCTTTGTCTCAGAGCCCATGGAGTCCTGTGTCGGAATTGTCATCGGAACTGTGTGTGAGTGTGTGTGTGTGTGTGTGTGTATGTGTGTGTATGTGTCTGTGGTATGATACAAAAATACATTTCTAAAAAATAAGAAATGGCCTTAGTGAAATATTCAGGGAGCGTGTGAGTTATCTCTGTACCCATGATGCTCCAGACGCTCAAATATATACAGATAAACAGAAGGAGATGATCAGAAAGACAAGAGGCACGATGGGTGACTGATGTCTGCACCACAGTTGCTTTTGCCTTGATTTCTGCTCCCCTTCCCTCCTGTAATGGGGCCTCCATTCACAGACTTCTCCAGACCTCCTTTCTCTGTGGTTCCCCATGCCACTCAGTAAGAGCTAAACTTGTTTTATTTTGTGATACTGGAAACAGAATCCAGGGTCTAGTGCATGCTGGATAAGTGCTCTTCCACTGTGCTGTGTGTTATCCCAAGGGCCAACTCTTTAGCATGAGACTCTTTAGAAGCTTCTAGAATGTGCTCTCATGGCACTTCTCCTGCATTCGCCAGGATAGACCATGAATCCTCATCACACACTGCCCTTCATGAAGGGTGCCATGCATGTAACTTCACCCTTTTGGACAGAGTGGACCTCTGCCTGGGAAGCAGTCCATAGGTCATTCTTAATCTTTTAAAATTCCTCAGGGACAGTGGAAGCCTCTGTGGAAGGGACTTCTACCATACCACTTCTCAAGATACGTGATCATTGTTTGTTGAAACAGAATTTGTCCATCTCACAGACCAGTCGGTGTTAAAAGTCCGGTGTCTGAGACTGAAAATCAGGTACCAAGTACGACCACATTTCAAGGACAGAACTTAAACCACAAGTGTTGGGGGCTGCAAAGGAGAGGTGGCAGGCTACTTTTGTGAGCTCATGATTTACTTCATGGGTGGGAGAGACGGGAAGAACCAGAGACGTTGAGATGTTTCTTCTCTTCTCAGACAACCTATGCTATGTGTTTCTCTTCTGCTACCCACAAGGAGAGAAGGGAGGGTGGGATCAAGTCAAGGGGATATCTGAAACAAAACTGGATTGATAACCTCGGGCTCTTGAGGTGCCTGAGGGCAAGAGGCAAGAACTGGGTCACCTACCTGTCTACTGGCTGAGTTGAAGAATTCTCACTGGGAATCAGCTGTGTTTAGATTTATAATAACTTGTAAGAGTTATGAATCCATCTGACATCGCCTTTTCTCTTTGTCTGTCTTGTGCCCTTGAAGAACTCCTTTCGGTATCAACTGGGAGCAGGCAGTCGAGATGGGGGTGGGGCGGGACCTGCAGTGCTAAGTAATCATGTAGAATCTAAATGTGTGTCATTCATTTAAAAAACTGTGATTTCAAAACAATTGATTTGGGGATATAAAATTAAAACAATGTTCATATTGTTAAGGTTGGGAGTTGTTTCTGTTCTTTCTTTCTTCCTTTCTTTCTTTCTTTCTTTCTTTCTTTCTTTCTTCCTTCCTTTCTTTCTTCCTTTCTTTCAGACAGGTTCTCCTATGTTTCCCAGGCTGGTCTTGAACTCATGGGCTAGAGTGCTACACCAGCTTTAGGTTCCCGGTAGCTGGAACAGTAGGTGCATACCTCCCCCATCCACCTCACGACTCTACTTCCATACATGTAACATTAAACCTGTGAAGCTACACATGCCAGCTTGCAAAGAAGAACACGCAGAGGATAAGGGTTTCAGCATCTGGCAAAGTCGCAATCCTCAGGGGTGCGATCCTCAGAGAGGACTCCATGGTGTTGGTGGAAAATTTTCTAGACTCTGAATAATGCAGTTTCTTATGATGTCAGTATGACATCATAAGTATCACTTATGACATCACATCATATCACTTATGACATCATAAGCATCAGCTATCATACATGGTTTACAGTGTGTGTTGCTTTGAGCTCCTCAACATAATCTGTCTCTTGTTGATCCCAAATGAAATCGGTAGGAGAGAAGGAAGCAGAGTTTGCAGAGAGAATTAAGGACAATGTGGGCCATGTCATTGGTACCTAAAGCCCCAGGGACACAGATGCCTCAGACTGGCAGGCTGAGAGAGCCAGCAAGCTCCCCTTCTCACCACGCACGGCCCTTTGCTTTTTGTGGTTGTTTACATTTTGTATGTTATATTTCTAATTTGTGTTTTAATCAACCTTAGTCACACTTCACTCATTACTTTTTGAAAAACTCCTCTAGCAAGAGTATACCATTAACTCGGAGCTGAGGTTGAACAAACAGCTCAGTGGGCGGAGCTAGAACCCCAGTGACCAGTGACAGCGAGCATATTTTAACCAGAGAAATCAAAGCTAAAGCTACAGGGATACCACCTCATGTGAGTCAGAATGACTATTATTTAAAATTAAAAAAACAGTTGGAATACCATGGGCATCTGTAATCTTGGCACTTTAAGGGAGCCTGAGGCATTGCAAACTGACTGACTCAAATTGACTTTGTGCAAGCTCGGACTATGGAGGTACGCCCTGCCTCGCCCTCCCACCCAAATGGTGGAGAGGATACAGATGGAAAGAGGAGTCATACACACTACTGCTGTGAGCATCCATCAGTACAGCTGTACGGAGGTCGGGATGGGAGGTCACTACCAAAGTAAACATGGAGCCAGCGTATGATCCAGATGTGTTCTCATGACTGCGATCAAAGACCGGACAAGAGAAGCTTAAGGAAGAAGGGGGTGTGACCCTCAGCTCAGGATGAGAGGGTCCACATGTGGAACGCTGTGGTGTCAGGGACAGAAGGCTGGACACATCGTGGTGACATTTAGGAAGGAGAGACGGGAATGTTGGTGTTGACGCTTTATCGTCTTTTCTGTTTCTTTCAGCCTGGGTTGGAATGCCATAGGAATACTTGGTGCCCGTGTTTGTTATGTCATCATTCACAACAGCTAAGGTTAGGAACCAGCATAGGGATCTGATTATCATCGGATGTCTGAAGACAATGTGGGAAACACACACACACACACACATACATACACATATACACATACAGACACACACACACACATATATACACATATACACACACATACTCAAACACTCACACATACATACACATACACACACACCTACATATACACATACACACATGTGCATAGACACATACACACACATACACACACATATACACACATACACACACCACATACAGACTCACAGACTCACACACACATATATATACACACACAGACACACAGACACACACACCTACACACATGTGCATAGACACATACAAATACACATACACACACATATACACACATACACACACCACATACAGACACATACACAGACACACACGCACACACACACTCATACTCACAAGAAGAACGAAATCCTGTCACTTGCTGCAAAATGGAGAGGAAATTACATTAAGTCACGATAACAATATCGGAGACTAGAGATTAGGGCAAAGGTCAAAAACACCCAGAATCCAGCAAGCAAGTCAAGAATGGAATGCTTTCTTTCAAATGCGGAAGCACAAGCAAACTTGACCTGCAATGTGATTATTAGTTTATCAGTGACTGGAAAAGTACATACATGTCGGGAAGGGTGGAGGTTAGGAAGTTGGGCTTGATCAGTACATACCATGTATATACATGGAAATAACACATCACCCTATTAGTAGGAAACCACCCTGTTAATAGGTACAACCAGTGTGACTTAATAAAAAAGTGTTTGACTTGAAGTTATGACCCGAAGGTTGTTTCTCATTAAGCTCGCTGGTGGCGGATAACTCCCGTTCTTTGACTCAAGGCCGAGTGGGAAGAGACCGATGTCTGGGTTTTCCCTCTGGAGCTTGTTATTTTTCTCACAACAGATGAATTATTTGTAAGCAAAAATTAAAGATAAAAATCAATTCCCATCATCTTAAAAAAAATGTGGTGAGTGTGTCCCCAGAGTGCTGACAGCCGCAAAATAACTCATCTGTAGAGCGCTTCTGGAAGGCAGAGCACAGCAACTCCCCACAGGTCAGGAACTGATACTTTAATGCCCGTAGGTAGATGGATGTTTTTACTGCAGAAGCTGGAGCAACATGGTGGACCTTTAGATCAGTGGCCACTTACTTCAGTATAGCTGATTAACAAGTGGGCACACACGACGGTACTGGTGTTTTCAGTGGTTCTGATGTATTCATCACCACAAGCTGTTTCTAGAATTAGGCTGTTGTTATCATTCGTATTTGCCCAAATGAAGGAATGGAAACCCGGAGCTGTTAAACCAGGATGCACACACAGGTGGCTGGATTATGGCACACGTTACTGTTGGCACATGGCTTCAGGTTATTGGTCAATTAACAGAAGTGTGTTTTGTGGCATTAGGACAAAGGTCAAAACTACCTAGATCCCAGATAATCAGGTAAAGGGAGTAAAACCAAGATCTGTATTTATTTTAGTGGTGGCCGCCTGGGTTGTTCTTGTGAAATTTTAAATGTTGTTTTGCTTTAAATGTGAAAATCTGATAATGAAATCCATTCTTTCCTGTGCTCATTAAAGTGTAATAAAAGAGAGAAAGATGTTGGATTTTGTTGTTGTTGTTGTTGTTGTTTTGTTTTTCAAGACAGGGTTTCTCCGTGTAGCCCTGGCTGTCCTGGAACTCACTCTGTAGAACAGGCTGGCCTCGAACTCAGAAATCCGCCTGCCTCTGCCTCCCAAGTGCTGGGATTGAAGGGGTGCGCCACCACTGCCCAGCTAGATGTTTTTTTTTTTTTTCAAAGAGGCTTGGATTGCCCCGACATTCCTGAAGTTACTTATCTTGGTGATGTTGGGTCTGTTTTGAAGTCAGACTCTCCAGCACTGTCTCGATATTTTCTCTGGTCCATCTTCCTTCTTTGTTAACAACTCCTGCTTGTGTGCAGCCATCAAGAGGTGATCTCCTGCTCCTGAAGATGCTGAACATATGAGCTCAAGGACTTATTCTGAGAAATGAGACGAAAGGCAAGTCCCTGCCTATGTGATCAGGTCCCGTCAGGTTCTGAGTCTCCTTCATGCTCACTGAGCAGATCTCTACCGTCTGCCTCGGTCCTCTCTCCAGATGCCCTGGCATCCAGCTGGACTTGGAAGGCCTGTGAGCTGTTGCCCTTCACACTGGCTATTCTCTCTGGAATAAATTCCCTCAATACCTCCCCACCTCCTTTAAGACTTGGTTCAAGAATTCCGTTCTTGAAATTTCCCTGGTGCCTCTATTGGGTTTACATCCCGTTTCTGCTACCACATTGTCATACACGTTGTTTTTTTTTTTCCTCTTTTGAGTAGCACTTGTCAATTTTTAGCACAGCACGTATGTAATGCTCTTATTTATCCTGCTTATGTATTTGTTGCCTCTGCTTGCCAGTCAGACTGTTGATCTTATAGGACAGAGACCTTTGTTTTGCCCCTTTAGTTGGTCTCATGTACCTAGAAAAGTAGCATGTGTTAGCTATGAAATAAATGTTTGTTAGAACCAACTAATGAATGAACAGATACTGGGGCTTCTGCAAATACCAACCCTGTGTCAGAGGAAGAGAGAGAGAGAGAGAGCGCGCCTGCCTGTTCTCACCTACAGCTTATTCCCTGGTTGGCTGAGGACCCGCTATGTGAGCTGCTGGGCATCTTATGAGGAAGGAGAATCACAGTCCTGCTCCAGAGCGCGGCCTCAGTTTAATTTGAGAACCAACATCAGCAAAAATCTTGCTCCAACTTCTGCCTGGGGAGAAACAAAACAAGAAAACTTTTCTTTCAAGCCAGTATTGTGGCTGCTCTAATCTGCATTTAAATGTATCCTCAACAGATGTAGTCATTTATTCGATGGTTGTTACATAATAATAATCATAGAGATTATTAATAATATAATAATATAATAATATAATGAATGCCATTACTTAACTTTTATCCCTGGCTTCTGACACAGTGTTTCTAAAACCTTTGAAATCTTTCCTGAGCAATAAGGATGATAGAAATATCTTTATTCTAATGAGGTGGCCTTGACAAAGCCATAGGTACTTTAGGATAGGGTTCGTGGCTGTGTCTCTGTTAGATTTAGATCTGTTCTCTTATCTCCAGGGAGAGAGAGAGGAGCTGAGTGAGTCACCAATGGTCATAACCACACCCAGAGGTGAGGCACCAAAGAAGCACCTCGACTTGGGAGACTCATTTAAGTGCTCGGAGGGGCGGGGCTGGATGCTGCTGGGGGAGGGGGAGGGAGGTATCTGCGGGGGAGAGGGCGGGCTGGATGCCGCTGGGAGGTGGGTGGGTATCTGTGAGGAGGGCGTGGGAGCTGTCCTTACTTACATCCGGTTGCTTCCGAACAGTTTTATGTAAAAAGCAGCTACTGTGAACAAAGTTCCAGTGAGCCACCAAACCAAAGAGGCGGGCCCATCGACGGTTGTAGGCAGGCACTCTGGGTGTGACTGGCTTCGGAAGTGGGGGACAGACTTGGGGAATGAATTTTTAACCTGTTCATTCTGAGGTTAATTCTAGAAGTTAGCAGAATTGACTTGTTGAAAAAGATACCCCACGTTTGGTGTCAGGACAAAAATCTTCCACTCTTTTTCTGTCAAAAAAGCAAGGGTCTGGTGGAACAGTGAGGGTGGGTGGGGACCTCTGATCCCCACATCTGCGCTGCGCTGCGTTACTACTAATAAAAGTTACCAAACGGAATTCGGAGATGCCGACAGACGTGACACTCAAGGGCATGAGAGGAAATACAAGGTAGCACTTAGAAGTGTCCAGTCCCCCGAGTATAGTTATCGAGGCTAATATGAAAGTAGAAGTAAGTTCTAGCCCGAGTGCCCATGACAGACCGAGAACAGCCTCTGCTCCGTTTGCACTTTAGTGAGTGGCCTGAAAGCCAACCACAGAGAAGATTGTACTGAGACAAGAGGAAGAACCTCCGGGGACTCTGGGACCAAGAAGGTAGACCACATGAGGGAAAGGCAAACCCAAGAAATCACTTAAGCTGGGCACGGACCGAGTTGTGGTGTCAGGAGGTGTGCAGAGGGAATCCTTATGCTCTGTGTGGAAGCATCACCTGTCAATAAAAAGCTGCTGCCCTATTAGCTTTGGCAGGAAAGAGTAAGAGAGAGAGAGAGAGAGAGAGAGAGAGAGAGAGAGAGAGAGAGAGAGAGAGAGCGAGAGAGAGCGCTTAACTAGTCACATGACATGACTTAGACTAGTTTAAACAGGATAACTGAGTTATGAGTTAGTGAAAACGAGCCAGAGCTATTGGCCTAGGCACCTATTCATATATAAGAAGTCTTGGAGTTGTTGTTATATGGGGAACTTGGCCATGGGTGGAAAAGCCCACAGTTACAGGGGTGGCAGTAAGGCGTGGTGGTGGAGGCTGGAGGCTGGAGAGCAGATAATTGTCTCCTTTTGTGTCATCAGTTTCCTGAAGAAACTTGACTAAGATGGATTTTGGGATGACTAATTTGGGAGCGGGGCACGTGGGGGTTGATACAGAACTCATTTCCTGTAGTGAGCAATCACAGGTCGATACCCAGGTGCAGATACAGAGGAGCTTCTTCCCGATGGAACAGCTTAACATGAATGAAACAGGCAGAATGGATGCCAGCCTCCGTAACCTGCATTCATACTGAGGAGGGAGAATGTCCAAATTCCCCTATAAATGCCAAGCAGAACAAACTAGATAAAGCTGCTGAAATGTTTCTTTTGCAAGGCCATATGTCTCGTGACCTATGTCACCTACTCTATGATGGGTTGTTCAGTCCTGCCTGACACATGCTAGCTGTCTGGGTCCTGGTAGACGAGAGTCAGAAGAACCCCCTCCCATAGTTCCCTCCTCTAACCTCACTGCTGCATAACAGAACAACTTCACTGGGTCTGCTGTTTATAATCCCACATATTTATTGAGAACCAAGACCCCTAATGGTAAGAAAGTCTAGAGATACATGGGGGCAGATCAAGAGTCTTGTGTCAGGCATCTTTTCACTGCAAGGGATACACATGGGATGAATATGGCAGTCACTGATGGAGTCCACCTAACTGGATGATGTAACACCCTAAGGTGAATCAGTAAGATCCCTCCTACCCTCGAAACGGTGAAGGTCTGAACAAGTCGTTTTCAATTATCTAGGATTGGAAGAATTTCTAAAAATCCTGACCTAGATGATTTCTGGGAAAATAAATTAATAAATAAATTATAAAAATAAATTAATAAATAAATTATCTGGCAGACAAATAAAAGTAGAGGTTACCTGGGCTTGGGATCTTCTGTAAATACACTGTCAGCAGAGTGGATAAAGACCCAGACAATAATTCCCGGGCTTTATCTGGTAGGGACGATGCTTGTATCTTTGAGTTTTGTCAAGTCTAGAATAACATTGAAAGACTAGAAATACTGGCTCTAAGATATGAGTGAAATACTGAAAATTGAAATTAGTTTAACAGAACATTACAGAATGTGCTGTGATTTTCATTCGTTAACTACACCTCAGTTAACGGACAGTTTATCACCCTTACCTCACACGGGCTGCAGGTGCACTGTAGAACGTTTTCTAGTTATATTGGTTGAGCGTTCTGGACTCAGATTACCTTAGCGTGAACCGCTCTGGAGGTGGTGGAGCCTGGGAGAGCAGAGCCTTAAAAAACGAGTCAGACTAAAGTCTCATGCAATAGCCGTCTTTATTCAGAGCATCAGACAATTTACACTCCGAGGGCTAAGAAGAAGCGAGGTGTTCAATCACAAGGGCAAGCTGCATGTGGCAGATAACCTGGCTTTCCTTAAAGGCATTAAACAAATAAAATAGCCAGATGTAATAAATAACCTGAAGTATACTCACTCCTCTCCACTACACCTGGGAGGAGTGTAAACGCAAACACAGTCCAAGAACAATTCTGTGTTTTTGAAGAAACCGAGGTCCAAGAGTCTTGTTTCCTTGGTGTTTTCTTACAAGCCCTGAGAATTCCCCTCACACAACTCTGTTCTTGGACTGTGTCCTGATACATTAGAACCCGAAAAAAATCTTTAATGTCTATCCGTAGAGAATGTCTAAGGTTCTATGAAGCGCTAAAGGCCACCTCGTTCCAACGTGGGCTTCAGACATCTTCCTGGAAGAGGTCTCACTGGCATGAGACCTGAGAGATAAATAACAGTCAGATGAAGAAGAGGGTGGGAGGTGATTGTAGGCGGAAGCTTGCTA
This sequence comes from Grammomys surdaster, assembly GCF_004785775.1. Lineage (NCBI taxonomy): Eukaryota > Metazoa > Chordata > Mammalia > Rodentia > Muridae > Grammomys > Grammomys surdaster. Next base: position 7,821,054 of record NW_021621071.1, read on the forward strand.
GGCAGTGGTGACATTTTAGTGGCAGTATTTAAAGCAGTGGTTGTGATGGCCCTGCAAGTAGGAACCCGGGTTATTCTACTTTATAGGTGTCTTAGTTAGGGTTTTACTGCGGTGAACAGACACCATGACCAAGGCAACTCTTATGAAAACAACATTTAATTGGGGCTGGCTTACAGGTTCAGAGTTCAGTCCATTATCATCAAGGTGGGAACATGGCAGCATCCAGGCAGGTATAGTGCAGGAGGAGCTGAGAGTTCTATATCTTTATCTGAAGGCTGCTAGCAGAATACTGACTTCCAGGCAACTAGGATGAGGGTCTTAAAGCTCACACCCACAGTGCCACACCTACTCCAACAAGGCCACACCTACTCCAACAAGGCCACACCTACTCCAACAAGGCCTCACCTCCAAATAGTGCCACTCCCTGGACTGAGCATACAGAAACCATCACAACAGGTGGTTACTAAAAATCACAGCTTCTTTGTGGTAGATCTGAAATCCGAGCTGATCTGAGAATGAGCATTCAGGGTCGTGCACTGGTTTCAGACACTGACAGGAATGAGCAAAAATGGTTGTTCACCGTGAGCTAACACTCTATGATGAAGAAGACTGCGCGCAGCCAGAAATCTGTGCCGTAGGAGCTCAAACCAAGCAGGGTCTGTTACATAAATGGAATTCAAAGAAGTGAGCATGAGAGTAAGAATTATTATAATTCTTGTCTATGATCTATAGGCAGGATAAAGAGATTTCCTAAGGTTTGTGACTCTGTTACAGCAGGAAGTTAAGATTTTTATAATAGTGCACACGATGGCTTTTGATTCTCTATGAACAGGATGTGAATTTTATTCTCTTTTCCAGCTACATTGCTGACGTGAAAACATATCAGGGGCTGTCAGGGGCTGAAGGGATATCGCAGCAGTTAGGAGTCAATGCTGGTTTTGCAGAGGACCCAGGCTGGTTTTCCAGAAACCTTGTTGGGTGCAGTTCACACCCACCAGTTCTAGAGGATCCAACACTCTCTTTCGGCCTCTGCAAGCACCTGAACTTACATGTGCATCTACCCCCCCACACACACTCACACAGGCACATAATTTAAGACAAGTCCTTAAGCCGGGCAGTGGTGGCGCACGCCTTTAATCCCAGCACTTGGGAGGCAGAGGCAGGCAGATTTCTGAGTTCGAGAGTTCAAGGCTAGCCTGGTCTACAGAGTGAGTTCCAGGACAGCCAGGGCTACACAGAGAAATCCTGTCTCAAAAACAAAACAAAACAAACAAAAGACAATTCCTTAAAACTATATAGTAAAATGAAACTTCTTTTGCTTATATAATGATAGCAGTATTATGTAGTTGCTTAGCTGCATTCTTAGACATCCTATTTGATTAAATAGTCCTGACCTTGTGAGATGTAAATTGTAACTGTTTTTAAACATGAGGAAATTATGATTCAGGGAAGGCATATTTATTATTATTATTTTCCCAAGATGCAATGGGTGCTGTCAGGACCTGCAGTAGAGTGTCCTAACTATGTATCTGCATATCCACTGGACCTGGGGTCACCCTTTAGCTATATATTTACAAATGATTAACCTTTTCAAATCTTCAATGTCCTCTTCCATAAAATGAGGATAAAATGTTACTTCCCTCAGCTATTTTGGTAAGGATTAAAGAAGATAGTTACTAAATGGAGAAACTCTTAATTTACATGTATTCCGTGTTTAGTGAATAGTTTCTGGGATTATGAATAAAGAAAGAAAAAGGAGAAAATAAACAAAATGGTATGATTGTGTCTTTTTACGTTGAAGGAAGCTATAGATCCAAACAATGGCTCTCACCCAGGCCTGTAATCCTAGCAGTCACTCTGCTGAAGCAGAAGCATCACAAGTTCAAGGCCAGCCTGGGCAACTTAGTGAGAGCCTATTAAAATGAAAATACAACTACAGCAATTTTTAATTGGGACAATAAATTGTCCAATAAATTCCTTCCTCATACCTGATGGAAGGCAACTGGGGAGGTGTTATTAGGGTCTAGTCAGTAAAGAAGGGGGAGGCTAGGAATGCACAGGACAGCCTTTATACCAAAGAAGCAGCAAATCAAGATATCACCAGTGTGGTGGTTTGAATAGTAATGGCCCCATAGACTTATATGTTTGAATGCTTGTCCATAGGGAATGACACTATTAGGAGGTGTGGCCTTGCTAGAAAAGGTGTGGCCTTGCTGGAGGAGGTGTGGCCTTGCTGGAGGAGGTGTGTCACTGGGATTTGAGTTCTCCTATGCCCAAGCTATGCCCAGTATAGCACATAATTTCCTGCTGCCTGCAGATTAAGATGTAGAACTCTCAGCATCTCCTCCAGCAACTGTGTCTGCCTGTCACCCACCATGATGATAATGCACCAAACCTCTGAAACTGTAAGCCAGTCCCAATTAAATGTTTTCCTTTATAAGAGTTGCCATGGTCATGGTGTCTCTTCCCAGCAATGGAAACTCTAACTAAGAACCAGTATGGATGTGGAACAAATGTATTAAAACAAGAATTAGTCCAGTATAATTTTAATGATCCAGATTTAAGGAAAAAAAATCACTTTTCTGGGCAAATGATCTGACAGTAAGGAGACACTATATTACCTTTGCAAGAACGGGACATAAACCATAAACCTTAGAAAAGGACATAGCTTATGTAAGGCACACGGTAGGAATGATAGTCCGGAGCTTTTAATTAGAAAGAAAATCCATCTGTGTTTGTACAACTCTGTGTTATAGAAGGGACAGTTTTCAGCACTGACACTTAGGATTTAATTGGTTTTTTTCCATAGGATGTCACAGCTTAGTTTGTCAGCAAATGGCCTTAGCTGATTCCTCATAATCCATTGAACATTTTTCAACAATCAAGGCTTTAGAAATACCAATTTTTCTGTGTAGCTCTGGATGTCCTGGAACTCACTCTGTAGACCAGGCTGGCCTCGAACTCAGAAATCTGCCTGTCTCTGCCTCCCAAGTGCTGGGATTAAAGGCGTGTGCCACCACCGCCCGGCAGGAATGTGATTTAATAATAAAAAGCTTATAGGAAATTTTGTCTAAATGGAAAAGGAGGATAATTTGGATTTATTATGATAATACCAGAATCCAGTGTTCTCTTATTTACAAATCAGGACACTCTGCTCTTTATGAAGCTCTGAGTCTCCTTTAATTTGAATATTTCAAAACTAATTATGTTACCCAAATTGAATCCCACGCCAGCTCACTTAGAAGTTATTGATCATGATGAACTAATGTTTTTAGATTTATGATCTGAATAATTTATATCGGGCAGCCCACTTTGCATTAGCAGCTTCTGCAAAGTGATACAGAAAAGTGATCTTTTGCCAACTTCTACTTGTGTTTGAAGAATTTCCTGTATGTATGCTAAAATCCATCACCATAGGGCCCAGAGACGTCAGGTTTGATAGTGTGCAAATGTCCAGAACATTTATAAAGGGTGATAGCTTTTAAATGGAAAGTGTTACAGAAAGATACACTGTTGCAGGGAAAGCCAGTGCCCCCATGCCTCATGCTTTGCTCCAGAAAGGATCCAGAGATGCTGAGCACACAGCCAGCCAGTCAGAGACAGGGCGTGTTCATCTCTGGTCCTGCCAGGGTCATTTTGCCACCAGGGCTGGGGCATGATGATTGGGTATGACATTAAAAGATGATGCAGTGCGGGAGAGAGAGAGGTTTGTTCATTTGTTCCATATGAAGTTACTTATTTTTAATTAAGAAATTATAAGACAAGCATATCTCAACTCATATATGCCAGGAACCTTTTGTTTGTCTTGTTTTTTCAAGACAAGAGTTTCACAGGGCAGCTCTGGAACTGGAACTCACTTCTGGGCTGTCCTGGAACTCACTTTGTAGAACAGGCAGGCCTTGAACTCACGGAGATTGGCCTGCCTACCTCTGCCTCCTGCCTAGCTGCCAAGCACCATTTTTTTTTCTTTTATTTTTTCTTGAGACAAAGCAGTGTTAAAGGTAGAAAAACAGAGAGGATGTCCTGAAGGGAAGCTGGTTTTTGCACGTTTGTAGTTTGGGGAGGCAAAGACTATTAATTGTCTAAGCTAATTAGACAAATGGTATCTTAGCTATTTGTTCGACAATAAGTACTGAATATTATCAGAAAGAATCATTGGATTTACCTTATCCGTCAGAAGGGACAGCTGGCACTCATAGAGTCTTGCTCAGTATGAAAAACAAAGCCCCCCCCCCCCCACCCAAATCCAACACGCCCTAAAGAATAAGCCAAATGCATGACCTGAGGCTGACCAGCAGCATAGATTTAAATATAAAGTATATATGGAAGGTTCCAGGCCTTTCAAAGCTATAGTATCCCATAGCAGGTAGTGGGTATGTCTCCATTAAATCAAACAAACCAGAGCCCACAGAATGGATGTTAAGGGGTCCAGACCGGGCCCACCTCCTGAGCACCTTTGTGTAAAAGGTGGCTTCACAACATTAGGGTGAGGTTGGTGAGGCGGTCAAAGAAGCAGTGGTGGAAAGCTGGTGTTGGGGTCACAGGCGAGGGGTGCCGGGGGAGACCAGGAGGAACCAAGGCTGTGCACATCGAAGCAGTTCTGGTGGTCCCTCTTGCCGCTGGCCCATCCCGTAAGGCAGTCTGACTTGTTAGAATCCTGTTCTGGGAGACAAGTTCCTGGAGCTGCCTGGAGCCTTTTCCTTCTTCTGGCTCGAGATTCCTAGGGACTATCTTTTTTTTTTTTTTTTGACCCATTGTTTCAACAGTCTGATGGATTAAGAGACACAAATGTTTCTTTAGACCAGTGGTTCTCAACTTTCCCAGTGCTGCAGTCCTTGATTACAAACTTCTCATGTTGTGGTGAGAAGTAAAATTATTTTCATTGCTACTTTCATAACTGTGATGAACCATAGTGTAAATATCTGATTTTTCTGATAGTCTCAAGGGGACCTCGACTTCCAGTGGGGTCGCGACCCACAGGTTGTGAACCACTGGTTTAGCCTCTCTTCATCTCTGTTAGGCCATTTCCCATAGTTCATTCTTCTTTAGAGTGGAGAAGAGAAATGACAAAGGAAGAGAAAAAGAACAAGAAAGAAAGAAAAAACAAAAAGGACAGCATATGTGTTGGAGGACACACGCTGAAAAACTAAAACCGCAAACAGGTATATGTGAACATTTGTTTGTTTTAAAACTGGCTGTAAAGTGCGTGGCGTGGGGGACGATGGCAAGAGGCACAGAAATAAACAGCAGTAATTTAAAAGAGGATAACCACAGGAACGAAAATATGAGGTGAATTTGGCAAAGGACCCGGCTAACTTTAGAGCCAGTTCCTTCAAACGGTGGCTTTTTACAGGGCAGTAAGACTTTAAATCTCTCAGAACCTAATGCGATCCTAGACGCTCCTGTCTTAAATACACACAAGCACGTAGTTTGTTAGTGTGCATTTTCCTGTGGAAGGAGCGCAGACTCGGAGGCGATGTGTTCCTGACTGCCGCTGTGAAGACAGTTTCTAGGACGTTTTATTTGGCTCTTAAAGCTCAGGCGAACTGTCAGCAAATAGAGATTGGTCTTCAGAAATAACGTGGCTTCCTGGAACTTAAGGGGAAGGAAATGGGTGGTTTCTTTAATTACTATAGTATTTCCTTGTGTATGTGTCACAACTAAAATAGATGTTTGGCTAATGTCCTGGGGAGGAAAGGTGAATCTGGGAAATGAATGAACCCAGAAGCTATGTATAGTTATGTTGACTGTACTCGGGCTAAGATGATGGGGCTGTTTGTCTGCAGTATCCTGCCTAGATCGAGGTGGACTGAATTTTGTTCCCTGAAACACAGTCAGTTGAAATCCAAGGGCTTTATTATTTACATATGGACAGTTAATGACTTTAATGTAGGCGAGAAAGCTTATTTACAACAAAGATGTGACAGGGGGACTGGCAGGAAGAGTGTTGCTAGGCCCTTAATTAATTGATTTGCTAATTACTCTTTTCTGTTGGGTGTTAAAGTACTTTTCCTAATGAGCAGCAGAAGCAGGAACTCTGGAGAGAAACTCTAACACGGCTGTGAGCAAGAGGCTCTTAGACGTTTTTTAAGGTGTTTTTGATTCCTTTTAGGGTGAAATTCTGCACTTGATAAAACAGAAGGACTAAATATCTTCCTACATGAGGATTTATTTATCAGTTTATGTGACTTAACTCAAATCTGAACATTTAATAGAATTGACACTAAATTAGATGGCGTTTGAGTTTAAAAAAACAAAAAACAAAATATTTCCGCTAAAAGGGCAGGACCAGAGTAAAGAGGCAGCTTCTTGTATTTCCTCCTCTTCAGAGGACCCAAGTTTGGTTCCCAGAGCCCTTGTCAGTCAGCTTCGACTTCCTGTAACTCCAGCTCCAGGGTATCTGATATTCTTCTGGTCTCCAAGGACACCTGCACCCATTGCACGAACATATGCTCACACACACACACACACACACGCGCTAACATACTCACATAGATACACACAATCACATACACTTTCACTCACACACACTCACATTCCACATTCACTCACACACACTCTCACACACATTCAAACACACACTTTCACATACACACACTCACATATAGACTCACACCCACTAACACACATACACATTCACACACACACACACTCACATACATACACATTCACATACTCACACATACACACACTCACACACACATTTACACACACTCTCACACACATTCAAACACATTTTCACATACACTCACACACACACATATTCACATACACTCAGTCACATTTTCACACACACTCACACACATACACATTCACACACACACACTCACATACATACACATTCACATACTCACACATACACACATTCACACACACATTTACACACTCACACACATTCAAACACAGTTTCACATACACTCACACACACTAACACACACTCACGTACACACATACGCATTCACACACTCACACACACATATTCACACACACTCAGTCACATTCTCACACACACTCACACACATACACATTCACACACACACACATTCACACATGTCTTCACACACATACTCTCACACACATTCAAACACACACTTTAACACACACACTTTCACACACACACACTCACAGACATACACACATATACACTCACACACACACTCACACATTTAAATAGGGGTAGAAATAAAAATAAATCTTAAATAAATAAAAATAACAAGATGACTGCAGTGTCTGTGTTTTTGGACTTCTTAAAGACACCAGTGACACGGGACAGAGGGGATGAAACAATTCTCCGAGTTCCTCTGTAGATTTGAATCTCTGGCCACACCTACAGGACCACAGTGACGTAAGCCCAGCACTGGGGGATGGAGACAGGTGGATCCCTGCACCTCATTAGTCACTCAGCCGAACTGAGGGGCTTCAGGTTCAGTGGAGACCCTACCTCAGAAAACAGAGACAACTGAGGGAGACATCTGACACTGACCTCTGGCCTCAACACACACATGCACACATGTAATACCTGAACACACTCATGCCCACACCCATACATACATCTACACCCACATCTATGTATGTATGTATGTATGTATGTATCCATCCATCCATCCATCCATCCATCCATCTATCCATCCATCTATCTATCTACCAACCACAAGCTCAAAGACAAACACACAAAGACATCAGTACTAGACAGATGCCTATTCTCTGCTCTGGGAAGAGCTGGAGGCACGTCTGGAAACTTCCCTCTGTTGGTTCAGCTGGCCTATGTAGACTTGACATTCTTCTGTATTTGAAAGTCTTGGTACAGAATAAAAAAAAAAAAACTCTAGGAGATTTTTGAGTCCACACACTAAATACAAACTCATTTTTACTTTCTTGGACTCTCTCTCATAATCCTGCCTGGAATCTTTCCTCGGCCCAGGGTGTGTCTCCTTTGCAGTTTCCTCCATGGCTAGGCTCCCTCCTGACACCAAGCTCTTACTCACGCTGTGCCCGCTGCCCTGTATGTCATCTCCCCCCACATTGGACATCTTCTCCCATCTCATTTAAATCCACTTTCCTCCCTGACTGAGAGGAAGCTGTGATCAGTGGGGGTGGCTGATACTTAGGAAACACACATCATGTTATAGGCACTAGCCTGCTATGAACGGTCACTGTTGAATAATACTTTATTTTCTTTACACAAGGAGGGGCAGGAGCTTGGAGAACTGCAGTTGTCTCAGTAGGTGACACAAAGCCATAATAGGAATCTAGGATTTTGGAGTCTGTCTTAGTCAGGGTTTCTATTCCTGTGCAAGCATCATGATCAAGAAGCAAGTTGGGGAGGAAAGGGTTTATTCTGCTTACACTTCCACATTGCTGTTCATCATCAAAGGAAGTCAGGACCAGGACTCAAGCAGGTCAGGAAGCAGGAGCTGATGCAGAGGCCATGGAGGGATGTTACTTACTGGCTTGCTTCCCCTGGCTTGCTGAGCTTGCTTTCTTATAGAACCCAGGACTACCAGCCCAGGGATGGCACCACCCACAATGGGCCCTCCCACCCTTGATCACTAATTGAGAAAATGTCTTACAGCTGGATCTCATGGAGGCATTTCCTCAAGGGAGGCTCCTTTCTCTACAATAACTGCAGCTTGTGTCAAGTTGACACACAAAACCAGCCAGTACAGGGTCATTCTGGATTTTACCATAGAGTGCTTTGAATTGCTTCTTTACTATTGCTTATACCAAGTCCTAGTTCCTTAACCAGATGGTCCTCTGATAGAAAGCAGGAGCCTTGTCTTCTAGTCTCCACAGAGCATGCCCTAAATAGTTATAGCCTTCTATTGAAAAGAAACATAATGTAAGCTTAGAGGATTTTGTTAAGTATTTTCAACATTGGAAGAGAAAAAAAAACCTGAGAAAATGGGTTTCTCAGAATGACTGAATACCATCTGATATGACACCGTGGTTCTTGATGTGGTCAGTAAAACCTCACAGGCATCAGGGAGGAGAGAAGGGGTTCCTAGATTGTTATGACAATGGACATCTGTAGTGGATGATGGACAGGAACCCTGCCACCATGTAGGACACAGACTGGCCTCACAGAATGGCCAGGTCCCAGATGTCAATGGGACCCCTACTGGGAAGTTGCTCCTGGCTTTGAACCCCACTGATCGGGGAAATGGAGACCCAGAAGCCATCTAGCTTCCAACTGAATCTGCCTGTTATTAGTGGTGCACCCTCTATCCTGGGAACTGCATGCCTGCCACATGTCGAAGGCCCAAATAATGTCAGATCTTTCCCAGCAGCACCTGGAAAGCATCCTCCACAGAGCTGAGGAGATGGTGTCATCAGTTAAGTGCTTGCAAGCATGAGGAAATTCTCAGAGACTCTATTTAAAAACAAACAAACAAACAAACAAACAAACAGTCTGTGGAAGCCTGAGATTGCTTAGTGACAAAGATGCTTGTCCCCAAGCCTGATGTCCTGAGTTTGAACCCTAGAACTCACATGGTAGAAAGCAAGAACTGACTTGTGACTGTTGTCCTGTGACTCCCATATGAGTACCATGGCCTGTGTGCCATGACCCTCCACAACTAAACTAAACAC
>NW_021621071.1:7830651-7844145 GCF_004785775.1 Grammomys surdaster
CACCAAACCAAACCAAACCAAGCCACACCACACCAAACCAAACCACACCAAACCAAACCAAAACCACACCAAACCACACCATACCAAACCACACCACACCAAACCAAAAAGGAGACGATGACTGACATTAAAGTTGCCCCCTGACTTCCACACACACATGCACATACGTGCACACTCATCCTTCCCCACCTACATGTACACAAACATGCACACCACATATAAAGACCTCCCAAACATGTCCTTCATAACCAGCTATGATTTCCGAGGTGCTATAGAATTTACTAGACCAATAGCAACCAATAGTCTAAGAGTGGGGTTGTTATCTCAACCTTACAACACCTTTCGGGAATCTTGTTCAGATGCAGCTTGTGACTGGAGGGAGTGCAGGGCACAAGGGCTTGTGTTTCTGATAACTCACAGCGCTGCTGCTGTTGCTGCTGCTGTCTGTGGGCCATATGGTAAGCAGCCCCAAGGCTCTAAGGGACCTTGAGGGAAAGGAAGATTCAATAAATTAAATGAACCCACAATCGTTGCATTTCTACTTCCAACGGGAAGCTATGGAGCTGGGAAATAGGTTGGATATAGGAATATAAATGTTTGGATTAGTTACAGAATGAGTTTCCATATGCTTTGCGCTCTCTCTCTCTCTCTCTCTCTCTCTCTCTCTCTCTCTCTCTCATGAGTCACCTTCGAATTTCCTGTAGATAATTATATTTCTTATGTGTATTTGTTCATGAAGCCAAAAGGCCACTTGGACCCCCAAATCATTTTCAAGGAGAAACCATCATTAAATAAGGAAGACCCTTGGCCATCAGGCTAGGATGCAGGGGTGAGGCAGGGGTGAGGGAGAGCTATGTATTTCAGAATACACTATGTGTTTGGGCGTCTCTGTGCCTGTGAGGTTGTGCACGGGTATGTGTGAGCTGGAATGTATTCGCCCTTCACTAGCCAATTGCTTTCTTAAATCTCACAGGGGAGGAGAGAGATCTGTTCTTTGCATCCATGAGGATTAAAGTCCCAAGTGAAAGGCCAGGGGTTCCTAAGGCCCTTGACCAGGAACTTTTGCATATTATAGACACAAGATGTTATTTGAATACAGTCCTTGAGAGAAGAGAGTACTCATTATCCACTTAAAATACTTCCCGGCGACACGGCGGTGGTGTATGCAGCCAAAGCAATCGCCGCTGCCTTTGGCCAGCTGATGTAGCAAGAATTCTTGCAAATTATACAGATGGTGCTATTGGGTTTGTTAGTGTTTTTAAAACACTGCAGGCTTGACCAGGGGCTGGACTTTCAACCTCATAGACCAACATTTAGTCCGTCTTCCTTAGTCTCTGTAGAAACTGAGGACAGGGAGCTGACCTTTGGGTGACCTTATGCTAAACATTTTCCTTTAAAACCACTCGCATAATGAAATAAGCTGGTGGTAAGCTGGGCCCTCGGGGGAACTCCCGAAACTTTTTGGGTATCTTTGCTCATGAGTCGCCTGAGTCACACTTCCCCGTGGTTCTGGATTGCCTTTCTGGTCCTCCGCCTAGTGTTCCAGGAGGAGCCAGAATCTAGGAGGGGGCTGGTGAGAGGGCTCTGTCAGAGCGAAGTGTAAATCTGTGACAAGGGTCTGTGCCAGCAAATGTAGAGTAGAACAGCTGGAGGCTATGGTTCTCTTTAAGAGGACAGTTCTAAATCTGTCCCTTAGAAACTATCAAAAAAAAAATTCAAGCTATTTATCAACCACACAGACCCAGCTCCTGTTCACGTCCTTGTAATAGGGGCTGGTCCTGATCTCTGTCATCGACTGTGCGTTCTTGTCTTCCAGGTTTCAATCCAGATCACCACCTTTGCCTGCCATCCGCAGTGACCTTTGGGCTGTGTTTATTTTGGCTTTATGCAAGTGGCATCTTTGGATGCATGAAAGAAGCAGATAAAACATCCCCAAGGGTGACTGATCTGCCCTTCATCTATTTTTAGTACAGCAAGAATTTACCACAGCCCACAGCATAACTCAATCACTGGAAGCCAGAGAGCAAATCCTGAGGCTTCCCCACCCCTTAACTTTTCCTGAAGGCATTTGGTGTAGCCTAAGCTTGAAGGCACTGAGTCAGTCACTGATTGCTTAAGGGATGTCATACTCGTGTTCCTAGAATCATCAGAGTATCACTGTTATACACACTCATCTCTGGCTTCTAATTTTGTGCTGGAAAGTGAGCAGAACTGCGTGTGCATGCCTGTGTGTATATATGTGCGTGTATGCATGTGTATATCTGTGTATGTCTGTGTGTGCTTGCATGAGTGTGTATATATGTGTGCATGTGTATGTGTGTACATGTAATGTGTGTATGTGTGCATGTATGTGTATGCATGTGCGTGTATGTGTGTTTGCATGTGTATGTGTGCATGTAACATGTGTGTATGTGTGCACATGCATGTATGTGTACGTGCACGCATGTGCATGCATGCATATGTTTGTGTGCTTGTGCATGTATGAGCATGTGTTTGTGTGTGTGTGTGTATCTAGCAATGCAGAACAGCAGCAGGGAAGAATCTAGGATCTACTGGAGGCCTGACGGCAATCAGTTTATTCTCAGTCAAGAGTCTTACTTATGAGAATATTTGGCTTGAAGCTTGTTGTTTGAATAACTCTAGAAGTAGAGGACATACCTTTAGCAGACTCTGGAATCGCCAGGGCCCTGATACCAAGCCTCCAGAGCTTGAGCGATAGGTTCCTATTACTTCGTCTGAATAGACCGAGATGTCATTGTATGCCCTGAGTTGATCCTAATGCCTTGAGCTTTTCTTATCAAATGAGCTAGACCATAGCTGCCATCCCTTTCTCCCTTAGTTACTGGCTCATCCAATAAATGTTTGTTGGTGAACACTAAGGTTCCAGCCTGCAGAAGGTGTAGAATGAAGGCCTTCGTCTTTGATGGTTTCGTTAGCTGCTTTACCTCATTGCTGTGAGAAAATTCTGGGAAAAGCAACTGAAGCAAGAAAGAGTCCATTTTGGCTCACGATTTGAGGATTCAATTGATTGAGGTGAGGGACCAGGAGGTGACTAGGTATGTTGCATCCATGGTCAGGAAGCAAATTGGGTGCTGGCACCTCACTCGCTCGCTCTCTCCTTTTTCTTTAGTTCAGATGTTTACCTTGTCCCACGTAAGGCCCACATTTATATATCTACTCAGAGACAGAAATTTCCATCTTAATGGGAATGCACATTTCTCAAACACCTACACAAGATCTCTGAACCCTTTCCTCTTCTCTTGGGGTCTTACTTGGGTAAGGGTGTTAACTCTGCTTTCCTATGGAGAGTCTCCCATTTCCTTTACCTTAGTAGGGTGTGACGGTTTGTCTATGCTGGGCCTAGGGAGTGGCCCTGTTCCAGTAGGTGTAGAACTGTGGGCTTTAAGATTTTTATCCTAGCTGCCTGGAAGTCAATATTCTGCTAGCAGCCTTCAGATGAAGATGTAGAACTCTCAGCTCCTCCTGCATCATGCCTGCCTGGATGCTGCCATGTTCCCGCCCTGATGATAATGAACTGAGCCTCTGAACCTGTAAGCCAGCCCCAATTAAATATTGTCCTTATAAGAATTGCCTTGGTCATGGTGTCTGTTCACACAGAAGTCAAACCCTAACTAAGACATAGAGTCAGCAACTTCAAGCAAATCTGCCCATCTCACTTGTGAATATCACTAGGTTTTTAAGATGTTAGATTTTTTCCTTCAGGGTGAAAGACAAAGTTGTTCTGTGAGGTTAGCCGTGATGGCTTTATCATGTGTCCACTAAGCTAGGCTGAATGGCATCTTCTAGGATTCTTTGTCTGGGACCAGTTCCCTGCTAGGGTGGTCCACAGGGAGAGCCTGACAGCTCTCAATTATTTAATAAAACACAAGCCTAGGTGCTGCTTTGAAGAGATTCTTGAGTGTATAATGATCAGTTAAATTTAAATTAGTCAAAATGGCTTAGTATTGGGCTGGGGATGTAGCTCAGTTGGCACAGTACTTGCTAGTACATAAAGCTCTGGATTTAGTCCACCGCACCACAGATGCCATATACGGTGATGCAAGCCTGTGTTCCCAGCATTCAGGAAGTGAAGAAAAACACAGTCTATTTTTAACTGGTTATGGCCACCTAAAATAACCCCTCCCCTTGGTTTTTAAAATTTCATTTGTTTAGTTAATTGTTTAACGAATTATTTAATTAATTAGATAAGGTATTCTATCTTTTTTTTCTTTTCAATTAAGATAAGATATCCTGTATCTCCAGGGGGCCTCTACCTCACTTTGTAGCTAAGGATGCCTTTTGAATTTATGATGGATCTTAGGTAGTCTGCAATGCGGGTGGTCATTAACATTCATATAATTTGTTAGATTGTAACTCTGTTAGTCAGTGGTTCCGGCATCCAGCTAGGGCATCTTGGACCCTGCCCCTGAAGAGTAGACTTTGTAACAGGAAAGCAAATTGTTACAGGATGCTGGGGAGGATGATAAGGTTGGCTCCGGGTGGTTAGAAGGCGTGACTAGGAGATGGTGCATATGCTAAGAGGTCAAAGGAAAGACGGATCTACAGGTAAAGGACAGAGCTTGGCACGGGAAAGACATTCCAGCTCTTCTGTGGGATGTGTCTTACGATTTTACTGCTGTGATGAGATACCATGACCAAAGGCAACTTTTATAAGGACAATATTTAACTGAGACTCAAGGTAGGAGCATGGCAGCATCCAAACAGGTATGGTGCAGGAGGAACTGAGAATGCTACATCGTCGTCTGCCGCCATCTAGGAGAAGACTGACTTCCAGGCAGCTAGGATGAGGGTCTTAAAGCCCACACCCACAGTGACACACTTCCTCTAACACACCTATTCCAACAAGGCCACACCTCCTAATAGTGACACTCCCTGGGCCAAGCACATTGAAACCAGCACAGGGTACTCTTGGTGGTGGTAGGGGTGAGAGGGCTTGGGAGAGAAACCCTGTGGGCACTGTAAGTCGAGGTAAGGATAAATACTTTGGTTTTTAAAAAAATCTTTGGACCCACATATCTATATTTTAGAGTGTCCCGATTTGTTTGCATTTTGAGCCTTTAAAGATTCTGCAGTATTTGTGGCTTAGCTTCGGTGGTTGCTCTATTTCTTCTCAGATCTCCCGTGCAACCCTCCTTGGGTGCCATGCCCCCTGTATCGGGTGAGCACCAGTTAGCTACTGCCATACTAATTCTTAACCCAGCCTCTGGCTGTGTGCTTGGAATTCTTACCTGTTGAGAGAAAACAAAACCTGTGCCCTTCACATTAATTTGCCTGACAGTTTCCCGGTCTCAACATTTATTTTTGGTCCCATTAAGATCTGCAGAGAAGGCTTCCGGCTGCTGAGAGGTTGTTCCCTTGCCTCATTATTCCTGGCCTTCTGTCACCACCTGAGGTGTGGGAACTCAACCCATCCGCAGGCTATTAACCCTTCCTGACCGTGGCTCCCTGGTGCTCTCAGAATTAATTCTTAATTAAGGAAAGGCAACACGTAGGACAGTGGATGCCATCAGTTCCGTGGGCAAGAGAGACAGGAAATGATGGTGGCGGAAGAGGGAAGAGGGAAGCTCGAGACAAAAGCAATTGAGTTAAATCCAGCCTGTGTCTTCCTTTGCTTTTATCCTTTCAAGGTCTACCAGTCAGTCCCCCATAGTTGTTTTGGGGAAAACAGCCATAGAGATGGAACTGAATTTGGAAAGCCGAGCTACTTGGGTTGGAAGCTGAACTCTTCTATTTATTTGTGGTTTAGATGGGGTGGCATCGCCTACCTGTGAGACAGTAAGCAAAGCAGCTGGCTTGGTGTGGGAGATGAGCTGTGATAAATTCGAGGTATTAAGCCTTGTGATCTTGAACAAGGTGACTTTTTTTTTTTTCAGAGCAGTGATTCCCAACCTGTGGTTCTCAGACCCCTTGGGAAAGCATCTATCTCCAAAATTATTTACATACGATTTATAACAGTTACAAAGCTAGAGTTATGAAGTATAACTTTAGAGAATAACTTTATGGTTGAGGGGTTATCATAACATGAGGAACTATATTAAAGGGTCCCAGGGAAGGGTTGAGAACCGCCATTGTAGAGGCGGGATGTGTGTGTGTGTGTGTGTGTAGCTGTCACTTCTTGGACCCTCCTTCCATTTTCACTCACCAGGTGATGGAAATATGTATCAATTGCTGTAAGAACCATAGCTCATCTTTTAAGGTACACACACAAAACAAGGCATGATGGCCACATCCATGTGTATTAGGTAGCAGTAGCTGGACAGTGTGTTTCCAAAATAATAATAATAATACCCCACACAAACATACATTTAGAGGCAGACGTGGGGGTTGGGAAGAGTTTGAGTGGAAAAGTGGGGAGTCAATATGAGTAAAATTCACTCTAGACATGTGTGAAAATCTGGAAAAATAATATTAATATTGTACATTAAAACTCCTTTAGAGTCAAGATGATGGGTTGTAAACATTTGTAGCATTTGTCTAGTCTCATTTAAAAGAAGAAAGGAGACTATTTTAGCAACCAATAGTATCACAGGTAATGAGTTGTCATTGAACCGTGAGCCTTAAAAAGGCTGAGAATGACGAGGGTTAACCTGTGTATACTTTGCCACAGTAAAAATAAAAGCTAGGGTAGAGAGGACTACTGCCTATTTGATAACCCTTCCCCGCTCCTGAATGTGGGCTAGTCAGTAATAGTGTGACCCACTTAAGAGCCGGACTCTCGCTGCAGATTCTAGAAGATAGGTAAGACATGTCTGGCACCTGTGTCTAACCTCATTTGACAGACCAGGGGGTTGGAGACCCTGAGACTTGCTAAGTCACATGGTACCCAAATACATGCAAAGAGACAGCAGCCATCGCCCTGTGTCACACTGATGATTAGGGTCTCTAGAGCAATCATGACTGCCTGGATGCTGAGATGGTGGTTGGCTTTGTTTTCTAAGGGTCCAGGTACTCGGTGTTCTCCAATCCACGCAGGCAGGGCCAAGGCGTTGGGTGCGAGTGAGTAGGTGCAGACAGTAATGGCTCCAGAAAGTGACCACAGCCACCTCTGTCCTGTTGTCTAAACTGCACTGCCCACTCTCTGCACACACTAGCCGTCATGATAAGGATCAGACACATGCTGTTCCCTCTGGCTTTATCCCCTTCCCACTTTGATGGTCCCCGGTCATCTCTTGAGATTTCACGTGAAATATCACTTTGTTCAGAAAGCACGTCTGTGCTCCCAGCCTGTGGCGGGATGCTGCATGGTAACCTGTACTTCCTGTAAGCCTTGCATGTGCAAGCACTTGTAAACTGTTCTCGGTGCATACGGGCAGCGTCTGCCCTGTCTTCCGCTTTCACTGCTCTTCAAGAACTTGACATCAGAGGAAAGAATACATGAATCCAGTCCTCTCACAAGGTGAGGATGGGGGATAATAAACCTTTATTTGTGGTAGAGCCTGGAGGCGAGAGGTAGGAGAGCCTGGCGGAGGTAGGGCAGACATCAGTCTCCATCGACTGACCCAGGCACTGGCTGGAGTTCAGATGAAATGTGCAGGTGAGTTATGGCGGCGGTGGCGGTAGGGACGACTCCCCACATTTGCTCGGTATGCACGTGAGAATAAACGGTTCGTCAGCAGCAGTGGGGATAGTTTTGACACCCGGGATGCTTTCAGATATGATATTAAAGTTAAACGTTAAAATTGGGTCGGATAATAGAGCGTGGTTGTGGAAAGCTTCCCTAGGGGCGAGAGAAAAGAGGCCAGAGTTCCATTTCAGCCGGTTATTTTAGGCTTACCCCAGGCAGCGGGACAGACAAGACATCCTCTTAGGGTCCGATTGTTCTCTTCCTCTGACCCATAATAAATGAAGCCGCACTTCTGTTGCCAAGAAGCATTCAAGCATGTTCACAAATGCGCACACCGTTGGCCGGTCCAGTCCTGTGCCTGTAAATGTCTCTACGGAAGGTTCTGAAGTCACCTTTTGTTTAGAAAACTACTTCCGTGGCTTAGCGTGGCAAATCTTTTAATGTAAAGGGCTTGTTCGACATCTCAAAGTGAACAGGCAAGGCCTACCGGGTTACTTCCAGTGTCAAGACTCTCCTAACGGAAGTAGAGAACCCAAGATGAGACGAGGATTAATAGGCTGCCTTTCCAATTCCCCGTGTACAAACCAAGCCACCTGTTGTGTCTCCTAATCCCTGCCAGGCTGAGACGCATTCTCTCTTAAAAAAAAAAAAAAAAAAAAAAAAAAAAAGAATGGTCTTGAATATGCAAATGAATCTAACTTAATTAACTTTTATGACCACAGCTTCTTTGCGATAACCGTAGGGCCCAATTAGATTCCATTAAAATTCAGTCGTTTCCCTAAGCTTCGTTGAGAGACCCCTGTTTTCTCCAAAAACGTAACAAAAACGGGAATGTAAAAAGAGCCAATCCGAAAACAAAGAGTTAGGCTGTTTGTCGAGCTCTGTAGCGTGATGCCCCAGAAACTGCTTACAGAGTGACTGCTCCAGCTTGTCACCTGAGTCCTCAGGAGCCGCAAAACCAAATCGTTCCAGGTCAGGATATAACATCTGGCTCAGAGTTACTATAGGTCTTGGGCATGAAAGATAAAGGCGGGGGTGGGGGTGTGTGTGGGGTGTGGTGTGTATGTGTGTGTGTTTTAGGTTTCTGAGCAGAAACAAACCTCAGGGAATGGGGTTCCCTGGGCCTGGGGTCAGGGGTCGGGGTGGGGGGACAGAGGAACTCAGGCCTCTCATCCTTAGCTGTCCATTTCAAAGTTTATGTCCTCTTTCCGCTAAACACAAATGTCATACATATTTACTATAAAGAGGAAACATAGACAAAGCACAAAACAACAGCAACAAAATGCCACAGAGTGATTGAAAGATGTTAACTGTTTTTAGAACGCTCTTGTGGTTTGCTTTCTTCTTTTCCTCCGTGACCAAACTTTTAAGGACTGGGCGAATAGTGGTGGTGGGAGTTTTGTTTGCGCATGCGTGGATGCTCGCACATGCGTGCGCACGTGCGTGCACGTATTTGAGCTCACAGCTAGGCGACACAGGAGTGTATTACCTTGCTGTCAGCCATCATCGTTCCCCAGAACTTTCCATCGTCCCCATTAAAACTCTGTTCCCACCAAACACTGACACTGCCCAGCCCTGGCAGCCACCTGCGTGCATTTATTGTCCGTATCATCCCGAGTACTGTACACACCCACGTAAGTGAGGTTTGCCCTTTCCTTCCTTTTAAGACTGAATACTGTCCCATTGTGCATTTAGCTTATGTTTGCTGAGTCGTTCATTCTTTGAAGGCTGCTACAGCTGTTGCCTATTGTGACTAATACTGTACGGGTCCATGATTCTCGGAAGAATGATACCCCGGGCTCAAATAGTATGTAAACGCAAAGAGTGCTTTATTCTGCAGAAGTCCAGCATGTGAGGGTATACCATCTACAAAGATGGAGAGACCCAGAAGTGCATTCGAAGGCCCGATTTAAAGCACATTAGGAGAATTCCAGGGTAGGTGACCTCTATCTTAATCTGATAGGACCATCTCTAGGGACATTCCAGAACCATTACTGGGGCATGGGGGCTGGAAACTGTTGATGGGGACGTCTTAAAACTATTGCTGAGGAAGTCTGGAAACTGCTGCTGACCCACCATCTTTGCCTCAGGCCAGGTGGTGGGGCAGTGTCTGTGGCAGGGCAGTTTCAGATAGGTTGTCTGAAGCCTCAATATTTGTTGTTGTTTTGTCTTTCAGTAACTGACTTGCCCAGTTCTCGGAAACAGAGATTTAGGCCTAGTCTCCTGAACTTGAAGTTTGAAGCGTGTCACTCCTACTATGAGCACGGCAGTGCAAGTATCTCTTCTAGGCACCGCTTTCCATCCTTTTAAGCAGGCACCTAGAACCTTCCTTTTCTTTCTTTAAAACCTCAGTCTACCACAATTTGTCTCTCCCTTCTTAACACCATGCATTTCCACAGCTGTCAGGTGCTTTTGCATCCTGGGCTCTGAATTGCTATCTTTAGTTAGGGACCTGTGGGACAGCCTTACTAGTTATCTAACCCACATACACCATTCAGCAAGGAGTAACAAAGTTTTGGGTTTCTGTGTTGTCCCTTAGTTATGGAAACATCTAGCGCACATGACTACAATGCTGCCATCAATTATGACTGTAGGCAGTATTTCTTCTTCCCCGATATGGTGGGAAGAGAAAGGTCAGTGGTCAGCTCTGGTGACCGGGCCCTGGGCAGATTGCTCACTGGGAGAGAATCACTCCCAGTTGTAAGTGAGTAGATGAAAAAGCAAGTTTATATTCTCACAGTGAGAATTTTAAAATGAGAAAGTTGTGCAATCGAAAACCAATTTTAAAAATAGATAACAAGGGAAACAGACTTTCACAATTGTGCGAAAGAGGAGAAATAAACATAATAATAATAAAGCCATGTCAAATCCTAGCTTTTTATTAAAGCAGAAGTTTCATCTTTCAGGCCCTTTAACTTAACTGGGTCTTCGTTCTGCTGTGTTCGTGGTGAAGTCTTTGTGCCTGGATTATGGGAACTTCAGCAGCTACAGACACCCCTCCCTGCCAGGCTCTGGCAGCTGAAACAATGTTTCAATCATTGTCTCAAACAATCAAAGCAAATGTGTACTTAGTGTTTCTCCAGCTTTGCTTAGCAGAACTCAACTTTCACATGGTGTCAAGATGGTGATACTTTTCCAGTCTCCATGACTGCGCATGTGGCTTCTATCGAAAACAGACATTTTTAAAAATTTTTCTCGATAAATGAAATAAACATAGTTTAAAACACCCAGCTGGGGAGTGGAGAAGGGGCTCAGAAGTTAAGAGTATTGTGTATTGCTCTTGCAAAGGACCTGCGTTTGATTCCCAGCTCACAACTGCCTGTATCTCCAGTTTCAGGAGAACCTATGTACATAGATATACATACATATAAAATTTTAAATTAAAAAAACCTTTCACTTGACTCTATCTCCTTTTGTCCCTCTAGACACAAATGTGAGGGCTGGAGTTGTAGCAACTCTCTTGGAAACATGCGGCAAGGAGGCAACATAGAAAAGTAAAGTTGAAAGGTAGAAGGAACCAAAGGTATCTTTGAGCAACTGACATGCCCTCAGACACCATATTTTTCAGTCCTTGGAGAATTTTCCCTATTTAAGACATAGCTAGGTGGAAATTCAGACTTTCAGCTAAAAATATCACCAATCACATTTTTTCAGATAAGGGATCTGAAACAGCAAATAAGTTGTCAAATTTCTATACTATTTCAGGGTGATCTGGGAATTTGGCCTTCCATAGTCTGACCCAAAGTCTACAGCCTTCTCTCCTGGACATGCTAGCTTGAAATCGAGTCAACTCTCTTTTCCTCTGTTCAAGTCTGGTTACTCTGATAAAATACACCAATAAAAATAACTTAGGGAGGAAGGGTTTGTTTTAGCATACAATTCCAGGATGCTGTCAATCATAGCAGGAAAGTCAAGGCAGAGGTTCTAGAAGCAGTCAGTCAATGGTCACACACACACAGTAAAGAGCAGACAGAATGAATGCATGAATTCTTTATTGCTTAGCTCATTTGGGTACTAACCCAAGCCTAGGGATTGGTGCTGCCCATAGTGGGCCAGGTTTTCCCATATCAATTAATGTTACCAAACCAACCCCCCTCCCAAACATACCCATAGACCAACCAGAACTAGACAATCCCTAAGTGAGACTCTAGATCTGTGGTTCTCAACCTTTCTAATGCTGTGACCCTTCAAGACAGTTCCTCAAGTCGAGGTGACCCCAAACCATGAAATTATTTTTGTTGCTGCTTCCTAACATGTTTACCATTGTTATGAATCATAATGTAAATATCTGTGTTTTCCAATGGTCTTAAGGAAGCCCTGTGAAAGGGTCATTTGGCCCCCAAAGGGGTTGGGTCCCACAGGTTGAAAACCATTGCTTTAGATTATTTTAGGTTTTCAATTAAAAGTAACCCACCACCCCTTCTCACAAATGTCAGTTTGATATGTCAAGAACCAGACCTGAGCTCATGTCTCATTTCCTTTCTTAAAACTGTCAATATTCCCCACCCCACATATACACAGGACAGGAAAGGAGAAGGTTGACCCCTGGGGAGGTGAAGATAATCTGTGGGAGCAGAAAGGGGTTAAGAGGGGATGACATAAAAAAAGAGGGAATGACGTGAGGTACATATGATAGAAATACATTTTATATATATTATATATGTATATATATGTATATATATGCATATGCATATATATGTATATATATGTGAAATTGTTAAATAAATTAATATTTTAAATACCTTTTACAATATTTCTTGTAGAAGTTAAGCCTGGTTCTTCCTCCCAGCCCCATGCTCCCCGAAATAAGACTCAGATTCAAAATATATTTACAAATACTATGGCCATATAGCTATGCTTTTCTTCTCTAAATCACAACTTAAAATAACTCATATATTCTAATCTACATCCTGCCATGTGGCTGGATACCTGTACTCAGGTACCATGTATCTGTCTCATCACATCTTATGGGCGAATCTCCTGCACCTGGCTCTATCCCAGAATCCTTTCTGCTTCCTGGATGTCCTACCTTCTATTCTACCCTTTCCTATAGGCATGCAGATATATGTGCTTCTGATTCCAATCTGTGTCGCCGCCTGGGGTGTTGCTTTTGGTAGTTGTCATGGAGAGCTCAAACTTAGCAAGGAACATGGTCATTTAGTGATGGGCTTCCCACAGACAAAGCAGAGGAAAGCAGACACATGCCTGACTCTCAGCCTGACTCTCATGGCAACGGACTCTACTGTCCAGAGTTTCTCTCCTCCCTCTCCTTCCTTTTCTTTTCCCTCTCTCTCTCTCCTCCCTCAGCCTCTCCCTCCCTCTTTCTCTCCTTCCCCCTTCCCTCCCTCCCTCCCTCCTTCCCTCCCTCTGTCTTTCTCTCCTTCCCTCCATCCCCCCCTCTGTAAATATGGGCATGAACATACCTCAACAGGCACGAAGTCAGACAAATTTTGGAAGTGGGTTTCTCTTCCATCATGAGCTGTGGTGACCAACTGCAAGGACTTTTGTCTGCTAAGCATCTCGTCATTCCCAGAACCAGACACTCTCGAGAGTGAAGAGGTTGGTATAGTAACAACATTGAGGACATATTGACCAAAAGTTTGGAGAGTCTCAGGTGAGCTCAGGAGTCAGGTCTCCATCCATAGAGCCCTCAGGGGCTCCAGCACCCCCTCTCCCCATCTGTTGCTATTCACTCTCTAGCCCCAAAGCTCACACATTCCCACACCCTGCCGCCCACACACCTGCTGTCCGCTGTATATCTTCTCATTTTACCTCCTTCTCTTTTCCTTCCCAGGCATCAAGTGCCAGAGTGAGAGTCACTCTCTGCTCTCTTCTCCTCACCTTCCCTCCCCTCCACACTGACTGTCCAACTGCGTTCTACTTTATACATACTCCTGTGTGTGTGTGTT
>NW_021621071.1:7844155-7847313 GCF_004785775.1 Grammomys surdaster
GCAGGTCTCTTATTCTCTATGGCTCCTAGTTACTCTCTCTGTCTGTCACAAAACAGGTGCTTGGAGGATCATTTATTGAAATTTTATTTTGAATATTACCTTTTTTCTTTTCCTCTAATGCCTCCTGTGGAAGGTGAAAGCCAAGAGTGTAAATACTAGGCAGACACCAATGGCGGGACGCAGGAGCAGGAGCAGGAAGAGGCCTTAAGCTGGGTAGGACCACTGACCTAAATAGGGCGTACAGTTATTCAAAGCTGTTCTCTTCCTTTCACTTCAAGTGAACAGAGCCTTTCTGTTGAGAATGGGCTTGTTGAGTTATAGAATGACTGCCGCCTCTCTGGTAAAGACTGAATACTATAGGAGAGACATCACCCTCAGAAGCTCATACTCAACCAGCGAAAGTCCATCCCAGGTGGTGTGGATTTGGCCTAAAGCTTTCATAATGTTATTGGGGTTCCCAAAATTGCATGAGAATCCCCCATAGAAGACGCTAAGCGTCCCTGGCCCCAGTTGGTTCTGATTGGTAAATAAAGTTGCCAGCAGCCAATGGCTGGACAGAGAAGCAGAGGCGGGACTTTAGGATTTGCAGGCAAGGCGATGGAGGGAAGGAGTTAGAATCGCCACGCCAGGAAAGGAATAGGATGCAGGCTTGAGAGCTTGAGAGCCTGCAGAAGACAGTGTGGTCCAGGGTAACAAGGATGGAGTCTAGATTTTAGTAAGTAATAACTCAGGAGTATCGGAGGGGAGGGGTTAGCAACATGGAAGTTTGGGAGTGGTCCAGCCATTGAGCTGATTAAGGCGTATTAAATATAAGGCTGTGTGTGTGTGTGTGTGTGTGTGTGTGTGTGTGTGTGTGTGTCTTTCATTCTGGAATCCACAACATTGGGGTGGGTAGTGAGGAAATCGCACCGTTGCCTACCAGGTGATTTGAGTAGCTTTAATCTCACACACTACACCAGCCAGCGGAAGTCACAACCCGGCACTTCCAATGCTCTATGCACTTCCGGGGCAAAGATGGGGACTACTTGATAGCCACATCCTCAGTGAATACTCAGAAAGGTAAGGAGCTGACAGAAAGCTATCGGGCTGACAATAGGGCTTCAGTGGACAAAGCAATTGCGTCCCAAGCCTTCGCAGAACCCACATAAAGTGGAAGGGGGAAAATGACTTCAGAAAGCTGTCTTGTGACTTTCATCTGTGCATGGTGGCCTGTGTGCACTCCCTCACATCCTATGCATAATGATAATAGTAATACGGTGATGATGATGATGATAGTGACGGTGATGATAAATTAAAATTTAAACTGTAAGAGGAACGCTAAAGAGAGAGTGCTGCAAAAAGTGGTTTTGTTGGTATAGTAGATGGAATAGTAGAACACCCTTAGAATACAATCAGCTGTTCCTGTTTTGTGTGTGTGTATATGTATGAGCGCACATATGTTTGAGTGCATGTGTACAGGTATGAATATGCCGTAGAGGCCAGAAAGTTATCAGATGTTTTCCTAAGCTGCTTTCCACTTTATTTTTTTGAGACAGGGTATCCTGGTTAACTTTAACTCAACCTGACACAGCCTAGAGTCATTTGATTGTAGATTCTTGATTTAGAAATTGTCTCAGTCAGACTGGCCTGTGTTGTATCTACTGGGGGAAGGAGGGTTATCTTGATTGTTTACTGATATAGGAAGGCCCAGACCACTGTGGATGGCGCCATTCCCTGGGCAGATGGTCCTAGACTATATTAAAAAAAAAAGCCTGCTAAGCATAACCCAGTGATTATAAGCCAACAAGCAGAATTCATCATAATTTTTCCCCTTTTTGTTAATTTCAATTTTTATGTGCATTGGTGTTTTGCCTGCATGTGTGTCTATGTGAGGGTGTCAGATCCTCTGGAACTGGAGTTACAGACAGTTGTGAGCTGCCATGTGTGGGTGCTGGGAATTGAACCTGGGTCCTCTGGAAGAGCAGCTGATTCTCTTAACCTCTCAGCCATCTTTCCAGCCCCTCATAGTTTTTAATGTACTTCCTGGGGCTTCGGCGGTTCCCCGGGCAGAGACGATGATATGTAGAATAGGAAGCAGACCTGGCTTTAGGTTTCTGCTTGTGTTTCTCCTCAATGACGGACTGTGACCTGAAAGTCTTAGCCAGTTAAACTCTTTCCTCCCCTGACCATGTTTTTTTATTATCATAGCAACAGATGAACCTGATTAGAAGGTCTCTCACTGAACATGAACTTTGCTGGCTTGGTTAAATTGGCTGGCCAGCAAACTCCAGGGACCCTCCTGTCTCTGCCTCTGCATACTATGGTTACATGTGCACACTGCCATATATGACTTCTTCATGAATTCGGGTCAAACTGTGTCCCCTCATGTAAGCACCGTACCAACTGAGCCATCTCCCAGCCTCTGAATTATTATTGATTTTCATACAAACATCAAATAGGTGGTGTAGTGTAGTGGGATATTTTCCGGCTACATTTGCAATAAAGTTCAGTCATTAGGCAGTATGAAAGGTAGGCAGAATGAGGAAGGAGAAGAGAGGGAGAGAGAGAGGAGAGAGAGTGGAGAGAGAAGATGGCTGCGGATGTATACGTGTCTCTAGCAGACTAAGGTAGTCATAATATCTGGGTTAGATAATTGGGTAACAATTCTAATTGTGTGAGCATCTTATTAATGGAGCGTTTCTAAATATATAAATCCATTGGATAAGCATTAGGAGTCTTCATTCTGCCGGGTACCGCAGGCATAGCGGGAATGGTCTGGGCTCAGCAGAGCATTGTGGACAGTATGGTTGATTGGCAGAGCCTGCCACCACGCTGGTGTCTCGTGGGTGCCAGGGCCAGTGTCGGGATAGCCCTGCCGCGGGAGCCGCGGTCCAGAGCCAGAGCAGCGGGAAAATGGCGGCTGCCCAGGAACAAGCCAGACTGGGAGCAGTTTGCTAAGTATTATCCGTTACAGTGTAGAGCAAAGAATAATCATGCAGTGCCTTTACGATGATGAGTTTTCCCTTTAGGCTCCTAAATTTGAAAACCTTTACTCAGTTCTGGCTCTGATCCTCCTTGATGGATCGACGGAGGGATGACTAAGCTCAAATCTTCCTGAGATTTGAAGTTAGCCTCTCTCTCTCTCTCTCTCTCTCTCTCTCTCTCTCTCTCTCTCTCTC
>NW_021621071.1:7847323-7850221 GCF_004785775.1 Grammomys surdaster
CTCTCTCTCTCTCTCTCTCTCTCTCTCTCTCTCTCTCTCTCTCTCTCTCTCTCTCCCTTCCTCCCTCCCTCCCTCTCCTTCCCTCCCTCTTAGCTTGAGCCATCTCTCACTCAGTTTAAGTTAGCTAATAGGCAAGCGTGGTACCACACAGCTCCTCAGAAGGGTGAGGCAGGAGGATGATCATGAGCTCAAAGCAAATACTGGTACCTCGTAGGAGTTCATCTCCAAAGCACTGAGGAGTGCTGCGAAGGTCTAGACCACGAAGTTAGAGGACGTCTGTGAAAGACTGTGTGGACAGAGTTTAGTCTACAAATGGTAGTTAGGGTTGTTGTCAGGATTAGTTTTTCAGGCGGGCTGAAGGAGAGAGAGCGAGTGTGTGTGGGGGAACACAGAATCTTGTTGCCTGGCCCCCAGTCTTCTTTTGGGTGGAAACCCTAGTTTATCCTGTGAACTTGAGGCTAATACTACCCAATAAGCACTTGTGCTTGGAAATTAGTCTGGGGTAAGTAAGGTTGGGTCTGCTTGGGAGGTTGGTACTGACGTCATACGCTTCCAGCCCGAGGCTGGCAGTCAGCTTGCTGGTGCACTATTGTTGCTTGCTTTGAAAAGAGCGAGTCTAAATCAGAGCTTTTCCCTGTTTAAACTACTTCTGCTGAGCCCCGTAGGGTTGATTATAGGCCTGACATTCACCAACCGATTGTGTCATCCCTGACACACCTCCAGATGCATAAATAGCTCATACAAAACAGCAGACATTTCAAAAGTTGCCCATGTCTAACCCTACACCTTCCTGTGTCCTGGTAAACAACCGGGGCATTCCGTATCTTTCCTGCTCCATAGTCCCCAAGCCATCATAAATCCCCTTTAGAATCTTCCCGAAAAGAAACAAGCAACTTTGGAACAGCTTTTGTGGGTGACCTTAGCTGTTCTCGCTGCCGACTACAGAACAAAGGATAATAATAACCGCTCCGGAGGCTGCCGCGAGCCGGAGAACCGACGAACACCTGGTATGTGGCTAGTAGCCAACAGATATAGTTGCTCTTAGTGGTTTTTTTTTTTTTTAAATTAATAACAACATGAGAAGCACTTGAGGCAAAATGACATTTGAAACAAGTCCTGGAAAAGATCTGTTTATGCTTACCAGTCAAGAGGGTCTACCCATCCGTGTTTCCCACGTGTTGATTTAGAAGAAAACCTCTGTCTTGGTGGGAGAGGCAGATGTTAGACCATGACCAGGACTGATGTGATAGGCGGGGGACGGACGGCTCAGTAAACCATAAGCTACTGCATAAGACGATCCTCGCTGAGCTAGGCCTGTGCAGCTGTTAGGACTGCTGTTTCATTGAGCAGATGCTCCGACTGTCACCCCATAACATACAGCGAGGCAGCCAGACAGGGATTAGAAGCCTTAGAAGCCATTAAGGATGGACCTCTGCCTCACGGAAGACTATGGATTTCACCTCCCAATTCTCGGCTGACACTAAAAAGGAAAACCCCGCCCTCCGCCCCCTAAACCTCCCTGAATGACACGAAACAAAATGTAGCAACAAGAAAACCTGCTCCCCTGAATGGAGACATAGCGTTCTGTTCTGCTCCGGAGAGTAGATCCTGACATATGATTGTCTCCTCCCCTAAGAGTTAAACCACCTGGGCCTGTCAATCACTAGGCAGGAGACCACGCCTTAGGAAACCTGATAGACTGGAAGGAGTGTTAAGGGGGTGGGAGGAATAATCACCCCCTTAATGAGCTCATGTATTCGCACCTCCCAGAAGTCCCTCCCCCCAGGGTCATAGTTTGCACATCTTCCCTGCTGAGTCCGTTTCATTTTTGAGTTCTAAATTCAAAGCACATGACCTTCCTCCTGTTTCTGTATCTTTTTCAGTAGACCTACTGTGTGCTCTCCTGGTCTAGGCACACCTTCCCTAACACTCTGGACTTGCACACCTGTGTGCCGAAGCCCTCCTCCCATCCTGCAGCTGGCCTCCACTGCAGAACTTCCTGCTTTTCTTGAACCCTATCTCTAAAGGAATACCATTCTCATTTCTGTCTCTCTCCTTCTGGCAACTACTGTGATTTACTGCTTGCCCACACTGCTGGTTTCCTTTCAAGAGCTAATAAAACGTCTTTGAGCTCCCTTCTGAGTCTGTTTTTAAAGCCTTTTATTAATGAGACTAAGAACCCCAAAAGAAACCTAGTGTTCCCGGTAGCAAACAGCACTGCCTTATGTTGTATCCTGGAGATGATGTAAGGTAGGATTGTCCTTGCATCTTCCAGGTCTGTGTGACACCTGGTTCCTGGACCGGCAGACTGCAAATCAGCAGTCAGGCGCTCTTTGGGCTGGTCCAACGTATCCTGTCAGTCACGAGGCCTGGAGACCTATTCTTAGACTCTCAATTCTTATAGACCTTATTAAAATGGTAATATCCTTGCTGTCATCAATCACTGACAAGTTGTACATGGGTAACTTTGGCTCCAGTTTGCAGATCAAACTTTTCTTTGAGGAGATTGTTCACAGGAAAGTGCTGAGAAGTGGTAGCCATTCTTCGGGGAATTAAGGGATATGTAGAACTTGGGAATGCCATTCTAAAAGCCTCCTGTAGAGGAAGTTGATGGGACCACATTGTGTCCCAAGTACAGCTTTGTCTTTGTTGCCTGTTCTCCTGCTTGCAGGCCATGGTTGGACTATTGGAGGTAGAACAGAGACTTTTCTCCCATATTCTACAGACACAATTTTGAACATTGGGGATAATTTATGTGAAATGAATCACTAAGCAAGCTTGTGTCTGTGAGAGTGTATGTCATACATCTGTACGGCATGGCCCACTACATACCTAGGCATGTGTGCGTGTATGTGTGTATATGTGTGTGTATGCATGTGTGTGTATGAGTGTGTCAAT
>NW_021621071.1:7850231-7852205 GCF_004785775.1 Grammomys surdaster
TGTGTGTATGTGTGTATGTGTTATGTGTATGTGTGTAATATAGCCTATTGCTCTTAGTGCCACTATGGGGAAAATAGCATCAAATTAAATCAAGCGCATGTGCACGCATACACACACACACACACACACACACACACACACACACACACTATAGTCAAGAATAAACATGTATTCCAGGCTGATCTCAAACTTGTTCTGTAACTGAGGTTGGCATTGAACTCCCAATCTTCCTGCTTCTGCCTCCCAAGTACTTCGATTCCAGGCATGTGCTAGCATATTATCAACTATAGCAGACTGTACATAATTGCATGTGCTTTATTTTTATACCAGTAGCAGTTTAGTGAGTTTGTCTAGGCCAACTTCATCACAGAGATGTGTATTCTATGAAGGCCATGATGCTAAAACCCTGACAATGTTCAGCTCCATTGTAATCTGTCCCACACTGACAGAAATATTACGTGGCTTATTTGTTCCAGAAACTAGGAAGAACAGGTGTTAAATGTATTAGCAAGAAAAGGAGCGTTTAACGGCGGTGAGGAAGGGAGCGTCAGGCTGTTTGTAAAGCTTTGTATTTTGAAGTTGTAAATTATTTATAGGACTTTAAATATGTTGATAAAACGAATACCAATGTAATACTTTAATAGCCCAAGGTGGGTACTCTAGGTTCTTTTAGTGGGGAAATCAGAATACTGTGTTAAATCATTCTTCATGGAGATACGTGCAGTTTTAAGATGAATTGGTAACGGAGGCCACATTGAGGAAAATCCCTCAGCCTTATTGTTTTAACAGTAGCTGAAACTGGGATTTCACAGACAGTCTCAGTGGCTCACAGAGCTGTAAAATGAGGTGAGGGTAGATCGATCACTGCCTCTTATCGTGGGACTTATTTCTTCTATTTATTTCGTACTTACTGTCGGTCTTCCTCACTTATTATAATTCGGATCTTAAATATTCCTCAGAGGGGGCATATGTTAAAGGCTTGACTGCCAGCCATACTGCCCTGGGAGTGGTGGTGGTGTTTGTGGTGGTGGTGGGACCTTTAAGAGGTGGGGTCTAGTGGAAGGAAGTTATGTAACTGGTAGTTATCTCCTTGAAGAGACTGCTGGGCCTCTGGTCTCTTCCTTTTACTCTGCTTCCTGGGCATAGGAGGCAGCAGTTGTTGTCCATGCCACGAAGTTCTGTCTCACTATTGTGACAGAAGAGTAGACAGTGAGGTTGACACTGGCAGAAATGTGGACTGGAAACCTCGCCTCATGGCAGGCACTATGCAAAGGGCTCAGAAAGGTCCCAGCTGTGGGCCAGACACAGGCAGTACCTGGCCTCTCACTTTTCACAGAGCAGATGTTAGAATCCTCATAGATAAGCATCAGACTCAATTATTCACTGATCAAACTGTAATCCAGAGATCATGAGCCAGCTCGTCCAAACCATGAACACACTAAGTCTTCTTTCTTTACAGGTGAATGTATTTCAGGCGTTTTATCAAAGTGAAGGAAATCTGACACAAGCATGCCTACGGTGAAGGACAGCCTTGTTTCTCCATCCTTTACTGGATTTTTTTTTTCTTCCCTGCACAGTGCCCAGTATGACTGGCCTATATTCATGGAATGAAGATTTATAATTCAGCCCCACCCATGGACTCAAAAATTACCGTCTTCCTCAATTTAACTAGTAAAACAAGGTGTCTGGAAATCATTTAAAACAAAAACAAAGGCTTGATCTTGGCATGATATTCATCAAGAGTATATATGCTCTGCTTGACAG
This sequence comes from Grammomys surdaster, assembly GCF_004785775.1. Lineage (NCBI taxonomy): Eukaryota > Metazoa > Chordata > Mammalia > Rodentia > Muridae > Grammomys > Grammomys surdaster. Next base: position 7,851,996 of record NW_021621071.1, read on the forward strand.
CGATTAGTGTAGCTTTAGGTTTCCAGCATCTGTTATTTCAAAATAAATTATTCAGTGCCGCTAGATTACATCTAAATGGGATCAGTCAATTAGAGCTTGAGTCTTGAAGGATTCTTTTTTCTCTTTCTTTCTTTCTTTCTTTCTTCCTTTCTTCCTTTCTTTCTTTCTTTCTTTCTTTCTTTCTTTCTTTCTTTCTTTCTTTCTTTCTTT
>NW_021621071.1:7852215-7858300 GCF_004785775.1 Grammomys surdaster
TTTCTTTCTTTCTTTCTTTCTTTCTTTCTTTCTTTCTTTCTTTCTTTTAGATTGGTAAAGTTCTTACCTCTTCTTCCCCAAGAAGGATGAAAGCGATTTGGCCTCTTGCCAGACTCTTTCCCTCCAACCTCTACAGAAGATCTAATTAATGGGCACATTATTTGGGTTGCTCATTCCAATACTGCTGAGCAGGGGCAGAGGAAGGCCCTTAAATAAGGAAAATGAGGTGAAACCCCACCCCCATCCTCCGAGGAGTGACATCTCCAGTCCTGGCAATGAATAAAGGCTCCTGGGCGCATGCTAAAGGCTTGCTTTTCTGTAAAAGACCTTGCCAGGGCTTTCCATATTGAAATGAATCATTGTTGCCTGAATCGGGTTTGCTTTTCATTTACATGATGTATTTCATCTGCACCGGGGGTGTTACAAATCCCTAACCTATTGTGTTCATTGTCACGGATTGAATGTTGGGTTTTCTGCAAGGCTACAAAAAGATGCTGTTTAAAGACATTAAAGGGTAATTAGCATCTTGGGTTGCTGCAATGTTTGGTTCTAGGACCACATCTTAAAGGTTAGTAAGAGAAAAAGGTTTGCTTTTAAAGATGGATTTGATCAGTGCATGCATAGAAATATCACACCAGACACCATTAATACATACATCATATATATATATACATATACATATACATATACATATACATATACATATACATATACATATACATACACAAAATTAATACATGTAAGTAAAAAACAAAACAAACCACCATTTTAATATGCCAAAAAAGTGCCTAGGTTAGAATGACTAGCATGCTACTAGTTTGCTAGTGACTTTGTTTTAAATGGAACAGTCCCATATCCTGGGACCCTTGCAGGCCTGGATAAATAGAAAACCTTGGTCACCCTAGTTGTCTTATACTGTTGAAAGACCTTTTCATCTTGATTTTGAGTATCAGTATCAATTGATTTCAAGTCCAGTGTTGTACTTTCAAGGGGGTAATAGCTCACACACAACCACAGTCAAGGAACAACAGTCAATAGGTGGCTCAAGCAGCGGTGTTTTAAGGAGTTGCTTCATGCAGAGTTCTTTGAAGTAGTGCCTTCTAGAAGCAGTTTAGGATTTGGATGTTTGTGAGTTGCTTCTTTTTTGGCCCAAGAGACTCAGAGTCAGAGAACTATGAAGAATTCCAGCAGGCTAAACACAGCTTGTATTTCAAGATGGAGTCCAGAGTAGCTGATGATGAGGGTGACAGCTGAGGGAGGCTGACTCCCTGGGTTAGGCATCCTCTCCTCCACTGCACACACTGACCACTCCCTTGAGTATTGCTCAGGGACTCTCTGAACTGGTCCAGTTCTCACAATCTTTGTGACAATGCTTTACCTTTTATGTGCTGAGTCAATCAATGTGAGCCACAGAGGTGAGCCAGAGAGGCTCAGGGAGATGGCTTGTTATCTTCTGAGGTCCTGGAAGCAGGGTAGCACGGTATACAGAGGGTTAGATGGCAGTATGGGGCAGGAGTGAGGGGACAGCATAGACCAGGTGTTTTACAGGCTTCTGTAGGAAAGGCAAGGCAGGACAGAGTGAACCATTCCTGAGTGGCTAGTCTCCATACTTTTGGCAGGCTTTGTGTTGTAGGTGTCTCCTTGACTGGTACTTGGAATGACTAGGGAAGATGACCATGGCCTACGGGATTGTGGGATTAGTGGAACCCCTCAACACTAGCCGCACAGAGGAGAAATAGCTGCACCTTGGTCACTTTTCCTGTTAAATCTTTGCCTCCTCTGAGAATTGACTAGCTCCAGGATGGCCAATGTCTTCTAGCTAGATTCTTAAGATGTCAAAATACTATAATATGGCCAGGATGATGGCTCCGTGGGTAAAGACATTTTTTTCCAAGCCAGACTGCATGACTTCAATCTCTGGAACTCACATGGTGGACTGAGAGACCTTAAGGGTGCTTCTGAGCTCTACGTGCCCATTATGGTACATGGACAACTCCCCCTCTCAAAACACACACACACACACATATACACACAAAGTACATAAGTGTAAAGCATCATAATCTACAGAAAATTAAAACCACAAAGATGGAGATAGACATTTACCTAATTTCCTGGAGACTGGAAGAAGCATGGGCTAGCACAGTGGTTCTCAACCTTCCTAATGCCGTGACCCTTTAATACAGTTCCTCATATGTGGTGACACAACCCCCCAACATAAAATTATTTTGTTGCTACTTCATAACTAATTTTGTTACTGTTATAAATTGTTATGTAATTATCTGACATCTAGGATGTAGGCATAAATTTTTTCCAACCTATTTTTTAATAAACATTTACCTTCCCCTCCAGCCCACCAACCAACAGAGGTGGTGGGAAAGAAGTTATTAGGACATGGGGGAAGTAGAACTATTTAGAAATAGTTCTTTGTGGGTGAGTCCAATCTTTGTTGTCAAGATATCAGTAGTTCAGTCCAGTAGCAAACACCAAATAAGAACCAGCAGCTGCGGCTACAGTTCAGTCCACTTGACAGTCACCGTACACTGTTGGGAGCCGACTCCTAGCTGAAAGCAGCTATCATCTTTACAGCCATATACCCTGACAAGAGACTTGTTTTCAACAGCCGGCAACAGCTGAGCACACTCTGACAAACATCTTGTTACACTGTTTAGTGCCCCCAGCTGCAGGGTGCTCCTGGTATCCATGGCTACAAGGCACGTGACGTAGTGCCTTCCGTTGAGTTTGTCCACGCGGGCAAGTCACGTGGTAAAGGGTATAAATACCCAGGACCTTCCAGAGACTAAAGGAGACTTGACGAGACTTGACCAGACTCTGTCCTGTATCCATCTTTTGCGTCTTTCGCCCTTCCTCAGTCCCCACTCTCTCTCTTGCTAGACCCTGACCTGCAGACCCAAGCAGAAGAAAGGCCGTTACAAAGTAGCAGAACCGGCCATTACAAAAGAAACAGCCCTTACAGTACACGAACCAGCAAGGGCAATTCAATCCAGAAGATTCTGCAAAGCTTGCCAACTAGCCAGAGGCCACAGAAGCAGCAAGAAACTGCCAGAACATCATCAGAAGTTCTTTGGTGAGTTTCTTTCTATGGAGTCACCACAAGTAGAGTTTAGAAACACAATGTAGCCGGGCGGTGGTGGCGCATGCCTTTAATCCCAGCACTTGGGAGGCAGAGGCAGGTGGATTTCTGAGTTCGAGGCCAGCCTGGTCTACAGAGTGAGTTCCAGGACAGCCAGGGCTACACAGAGAAACCCTGTCTTGAAAAACCAAAAAAAAAAAAAAAAAAAAAAAGAGAAATACAATGTAAGGCAAACCAATACATGCGTGCCTTTAGTACAGAATGGCGAGGTGGAGTAAAGCAAACCAATGCTCTAGCTCCCACTGTCTTTGGGAACATTATGTGTCATTTCACATGTTAGCTATAGCAAAACATCCTTTCACCTGTGTGCCTCAGCAAAACATTTGACATAACTGACTTTCCAAAGAAGCCAGAAGTTTCCACCAAAGTAAGAAGTTTGATATTTGACCCCCGACAGCCACTGGTCTAGCAGAATGAGCAAGGGTTTACTGTCAGATGGAGTCCTGGCTCTGTCCAGTGCTAATATAAGACCCAGGTGAGTCTCAAGTTCTTTAGGAGTCAGCTTATCATAATTAAACGTCTCATGGTTGTTGTTAGCACAAGCAAGACAATGCATGTAAAAAGTTCTTAGAAATAATGTTAAAAAGGAAAAACAAGGGGCTGGAGAGATGGCTCAGTCTTTAAGAGCACTAACTGCTCTTCCAGAGGTCCTGAGTTCAAATCCCAGCAACCACATGGTGGCTCACAACCGTCTGTAATGGGATCTGATGCCCTCATCTGATGTGTCTGAAGACAGCTACAACTACAATGTACTGATAAATAAAATAAATAAATTTAAAAAAAAAAAAAAAAGGAAAAACGAGCCCACCCTGGGTATGTGTGGACTATCTTTGGACACCTGCATATTGAAGGTGGTTGTAGCTGCTGGTAAGTATTGGCATAAATTAGGAATCAAAAGCTATGGTAAACTCCCTTGATGCCACCTCTTAACGGCAAAGGATCTTTGATCTACACAGGGCTAAAACATGAGGCTTGTATCAGATGATTTCTAGATTCCTTTATTTTAAAATTTTCATGAATCCATTAAATGTGATATGAAAATCTGAGATGTACCTGTGTCTTCATTAGGGTTTTACTGCTGTGACCGTATACCATGGCCAAGGCAACTCTTATAAGGACATTTAATTGGGGCTGGCTCACAGGTTCAGACGTTCAGTCCCTTATCATCAAGGCAGGAGCATGGCAGCATCCAGGCAGGGATGGTGCGGGAAGAGCTGAGAGTTCTACATCTTCATCTGAAGGCTGCTAGTGGAAGACTGGCTTTCAGGCAGCTAGGATGAGGGTCTTAAAGCCCACACCCACAGTGACACACCTACTCCAACAAGGCCACACCTACTCCAACAAGGCCATGCCTACTCCTACAAGGTCACACCTATGCCAACAAGGCCACACCCACTCCAGCAGGGCCCATCTTCTAATAGTGCCACTCCCTTGGCTGAGCATGCACAAACCCTCACAGCCTGTATTCTAAAGCAAATATTGAGGCCACTTGTCCCACTACATTCTCCCAAAGCCACCATCTCATGTAGAGTGACTCTTGCATCCCTGTGTCCCTTTGATATGATTTAGGATATCTTTTCCATAGTCCTCAGAAATAGCTGGTTGAACTAGGGATAGAATCCCATGTGATAGACTTGCTGTATTCTCTTGATGGATAATTGGGGTTAGAAAATGGAAAATGTAGTGAATATTCAGTGATGCTGGACCTGGGAGGTTATGAAGTGGGTGTTTAGAGGCTGAGGGTACCAATCTGTGGAAGCCATGATGGACCACTTGAAAGCAGGGTAAAGGAAGCCCTCCAAGAGAGGGAGAAGAACAAACAAACAAAAAAGTAGATAATGATGGAGAAAGTAATCTCTTTGGTTATTCTGTGCTTCATCTGCCTGTTTTCTACAGCTGAGTTGTATTCTCTTTAACCTCTGTACCCTGGAGTAGCTTCTTTATTCCCAATGTCACCCTAAGACCCACAATAACATAAACTGAGAATCTATAGGGATTTTTATTGAGTTTTGTTTTTGGAACAAGAGTATGGCTCAGCATTCTACATCAAGAAAATACTCAATGAATTTTTATGGACCAACACAAAAGCCACTTATTTGCATATGCCTGGTGTCACCGATGGCATTTGTCTAAAAACGACAAGTTATAATGGATGGTCCATTTCAGGAAGCAATTCCCTGGGTGTACCCATCATCTACAAATAAATCTGAGGGCTATCTTGGCTGTATTTCTAGGACCAGCACAGAATCTTGTTCACCACAGGCTTTGTCTGAAAATGTATGTTGAGCTGAATGGCCCATGATTGCGGCACATACTGTAGGGCTATAAAAAGCAATCTGAATTATGGTCGCTCTACATACACAGCTCATAGTGCACTTGAGAAGATTCAGGCAAAAAAAGAACAGGCACATGGCGGTTTGCAGGAAGTTTCAAATAGCTGAGGAACAAAGGGTCAGTGAGGTTTTATTTAGAAAAGCTTCCTGGAGGAACAGGAAGTTGAATGACAGAGTTGGGTGGGACTTGGCGAGGCAGAGAGGAGTGGAAAGGAAGGAGCAAGCAGAAGCAGGGGCTTAAGGCGGAAAGGAGAGTTTGGTAGTGCATATGAATTATATAGTTCAGTGATTACACATGAGGATTCCCAGTGCACACAATACCCAGCAGACATGAATTACAGTTCAGTGATTACACTCGATACATAGTGTACATGATAGATACACAGTGTACATGATAGATACACAGTGCACATGATAGATACACAGTGCACACGCTACCCAGCGAACATGAATTACAGTTCAGTGATTACACTCGATACACAGTGCACATGATAGATACACAGTGCACATGATACATACACAGTACACATGATAGATACACAGTGTGTATGATACACAGTGTATATGATAGATACACAGTGCACATGATAGATACACAGTG
>NW_021621071.1:7858310-7859102 GCF_004785775.1 Grammomys surdaster
ATGATAGATACACAGTGCACATGATAGATACACAGTGCACATGATAGATACACAGTGAACATGATAGATACACAGTGAACATGATAGATACACAGTGCACATGATAGATACACAGTGTATATGATAGATACACAGTGCACATGATAGATACACAGTGTATATGATAGATACACAGTGAACATGATAGATACACAGTGAACATGATAGATACACAGTGCACATGATAGATACACAGTGCACATGATACATACACAGTACACATGATAGATACACAGTGTATATGATAGATACACAGTGCACATGATAGATACACAGTGAACATGATAGATACACAGTGTATATGATAGATACACAGTGCACATGATAGATACACAGTGTATATGATAGATACACAGTGCACATGATAGATACACAGTGTATATGATAGATACACAGTGTATATGATAGATACACAGTGCACATGATAGATACACAGTGCACATGATAGATACACAGTGCACATGATACACACAGTGCACATGACACACAGTGCACATGATACACACAGTGCACATGATACACACAGTGCACATGATATACAGTGCAAATGATAGATACACAGTGAACATGATACACACAGTGCACATGACACACAGTGCACATGATACACAGTGTACACGACACACAGTGCACATGACACACAGTGCACATGACACACAGTGTACATGACACACAGTGCACATGACACACAGTGCACATGACACACAGTGCACACGACACACAGTGCACATGACACACAGTGCACATGACACA
>NW_021621071.1:7859112-7889673 GCF_004785775.1 Grammomys surdaster
ACAGTGCACATGACACACAGTGCACATGACACACAGTGCACATGACATACAGTGTACATGACACACAGTGCACATGACACACAGTGCACATGACACACAGTGCACATGACACATAGTGTACATGATAGAGACACAGTCCACACTAATTACTGTTCAGTGATTCATATGACACACAGTGTACATGATACACAGTGCACACTAATTACAGTTCAGTGATTCACATGACACACACTGCACATGATTTAGCACACGAAGACAGAATGATGGAGAGTGAGAAGCCAGTGAGGTTTGGCTCTGGAGTTACATTTTCAGGATTCCAACCCTAGTGCTCCCCACACCTACCCAGTTTCCTTATTCACTTTGTACTATTGACAGCTTAAGAGTGTTGTAAGAATTAGAGGATTTTGTAATAATGTCATTTAGATTAACATCTGTGATTTTTGGGGCATGTGCTTAACGTCTTGTCATTGAAATCGAATGATAAGACCCAATTAATAGAGCTATACCACTAATTTGAATTGCCACATTGAAAGGTCCATCTCTTGGTTGCTAAGGATACCTGTTGCTGTTTGAGTCGCTGGGTTTGTGGAGCTCTGGAAGGGATGGGCTTATAGGAGGAAAGAACACTGAGTATGTGGGACCCAGCGGAAGGTTTCAGTGATGGAGAGAAGCCAGAACTGGAGATCAACTGTCAGGTACTGCCACGCTTTTCTGATCAAGGGACAATGGAATGATCCTGAGAGGAAGAAACATGATCCAGCAAGGAAGGACCTATTGCAGTAACCCAGGGTTATGAAAGCCAATGTCAGGACTACGGCTTCAATGGGAGAATGCCATGGGAAGTCTGTGAGAACCTTCAAAGAAAGGTATCCACCCTGGTCCAGGCTGGCATCACCACAGGCTTTGGCCATTTCCTCCTGGTGTCTTGGCTTTGCAGTCGTCCTTATCTCAATATGGTCATGCCCTGGTCCACACAGGCATAGTCTAATTATCCAACTCTGGTCACAAGCTGGTCTTTGCTGGGCCCATAAAGCCTACACTGTTGGAACTGGAAGACTTCCTTTCCCACTTCACACCCACCTGTCCTTGTCATTATACAAGGTTATGGCTCTGACACATCAGACCTACGTCTGGAATGTCCTGTGCCCATTCATCCTGTAAAAAAAAAAAAAAATCTGCCTAGGACATTCCTTCATCTCCTTCGGGGCTCTGTTCAAGTGCCATCTTATTAATGGTCTCTTCCTCAGACACCTTTAAAAAAAACCTCAGCACCTCTCTCCACGTTGGCCCTCCTGTTCCCCTCACCCTGCCTGTCCTTTGCTCCATGGCCACCATGTACCACCCAACATATGATCTATTTGTTTACTGTTTAATGTTCCTACTTGATTGTAAGCCTTAGAAACATAGATAGTTTCTCTTGCTTTGCTCATGATGTATCTCTAGGACATAGAAGAGTCCCTGGTATAGTAAGTGATCAATAAATGTATTGGATGGCTGTGTAACCACAATAATCAGAATTATTGTCAAGCACAGTGCTCTCTCCCTTGCTGTTTAGTTTGCTCTTTACAGTGGCCTGGTCACATGTTCCTTGTTTTATGAACTCAGCCACAGAGACAAAGTGGAGGAGGACTAGAGCTGGTGACTGTCAATCACACCCAGTTTCTCTGACCTTAGCTCTCATATAGGATGAGGTTAGGGAGGAGGAGATGGTGAGATGCCAAGGCCTCCGGCCTCAGAATGGAGGAAAGCACACACTGACAGGAGTGGGAACACTAAGAAAGCTGGTGTTTCAGAGAAAAAAAACTTGGGCGAGGAAACAGGTGAATTCGGGGCAATGACTGCTGTTAGAATAACATCATCTGAGACTGCCCGAGAACAGGATTGGACACTATTGATAAAGATGCTAGAACCACAGGGATATGCAGCAGCTGTCCCCGCAGAGGGTGGCAGGCTGAGTGCTTCCTGGATGTAGGGGTTAGAAGGTTGGTAAAGAGCCCTGGCTGGAGTTTAGCATGACTTCTTTCTAGATGTGCTGGGGAGACCCACGAGGCCGAGCCATGGTCGGGGGTGGGTGGGGGGAGGAAGAGAAAGTCAAGGCTGACCTTGAGTCTGCAAAGATTCGAGGAAGAGATGCCAAAGGCAGAGGAGAGAGTGTGACGAGAAGCACAGGGGTCAGGGGAGAACTGGACACTGGGAGAGGCCACATTTGACCCAGCAACTTAAAGGTAGACCACAGGAAGCTGGTGAGAGGGACCAGGGATCCACCCGATTCTTCATTTTCATAACGAAACTTGTTTCTCTCAACGAAGTGCTAAAAGGGGTTTAATTAGAGGAGATTAAAATTAAATTTTATTTGAGAATATTTTCATCTGCTCTTCCGTTGCTTATATCCTGAGACTCTTTGGGGAGACCCCCGAGGCTGAATCAGGAATCCAGGTTTGGTGTCCCAGTCTGAGGTTTTTTTTGTTTCCCTCCATATGACCCAAGGCATTGAGAGATCCTACACTGATCATCGTTGACACAGATGGAATCTGGGGCTTCCTCAGAATATAGAAAGCAAAGGGGAGCTATCTGTAATTTCTTTGGTGTCAGGGAGATTAAAATGTGAGTTTCTGGGCCCACACAGGTAACAATGATGGAATCGGACACTTAAGGGTTGTGTCGGATGGTGTTTTGCTAGGGCAAACATGAGAAAGCGTGTTTTCCCGAAGTGGACACATGTGTAAAAGACTAAGGCGGACTCCTGAAGGAATGTTTCATCAGGGCAGACACAGGAGAAAGGATATTCAGCTAAGGCAAGCACGTGGAAGGACACGTGATGAAGGAGTCTTTGCTAACAACACGCATGTATTGGTCCGCCTTACATTGCGTGGTTGATCTGCATTTGTCGTGGTTGAGCTCCATAGAGAGAGACGCTCTGAAAAACTTCTGGTGGTGTGCTGCAGTTTCTGCCGATTCAGAGGACTTGGGCTGATTGGCAGAGTGATGTCAGCTGAGACAGACGCACGTGCTGAGGCAAGACCCGTGGAGGACACGGGATGTTTGAAGGCTATAAATAGGACTCCATGGAGTGACGGAGACAGAGCTTGGCTTGCTGGGACAGCTAGCTGTGCAATGCTTGTTGGCCTCAAGTTCTCACTGACCTTCACTTCCCTGAAAGGCACAGCCGAGAACTTCTGGTGTTCCTGCTGGTCTGTCCTGCTTAATAGACCACCGGTGCTGATTCGTGTTTGCTATCCCGACTCTACCGAACTGGACTGCTGGTGTAAGTGTTTGCCAGTGGGATTGAGCTGCCACTGCTGACCTGTGAGCTGAGCTGCAGATTTCCAGACAATACAGACAGGAGTTGCTCCAAAGAACCTTTCTAAACAAGTCCACTGCCTCCCTACCCCCATATCCTTTCTTTTCCACTACGTCTGATGAGTGGTGGGCTACAAGAGAGGGTAAAGCGTTTAAGAACCATCATTAAAAATAAGGCTTGAAAAAAAATTAAACAAGTGATAGCAATTGGTTTTCCCCAGTGAAGCACAGATTTTAGCGATGTAGTCAATACAAGCAGGCATCTTCCTACGGTGGCTTCTTAGCTCAGTGCGGAAGGTCGTGGGTGGGAAGGGCAAGAGAACAGACTCCTCTTCAAAACAAAACTGAAACGCAAGTATATTGAGATGCTGCTGTCCGTCTCACAGAGGACTTATCAGCCCATCTTCTACCCTGGAACTGCTGAGAGATGAAGGCCAGGTGGTTAGCTATATCTAAATCTCTCTAGTCCTGGTTAGTCCCTGTGACTCTGGCCAGAGGGGGGTGGGGAGGGAGTCTGTGTGCATAATAACACATGGATTTATGTTCTTGGCTTTCTAGGCAATAAACCAGTGGTTCTCAACCTTCCTAATGCTGTGGCCCTTTAATGCAGTTCTTCATGATGTGGTGACTCTCAACCATAAAGTTATTTTTACTGCTACTTCCTAACTGTAATTTTGCTACCGTTATGCTTTGTAACATAAATATCTGATGTGCGGGATATCTGATATGTGATCCCGTATTCGACCCTCAGAGGGATCTCGACCCCACAGGTTGAGAACTATTGAGATAAAGGGTCACGACTGGAGCCCGAATCTCCCTCACCTTCGCTGACCGCAAATCTTCACGGTTACGTTGGGCAGCGGCGTCTGGCAGAGGACAGGTTGCAGACCTTCCAGTACGTTTCTGTCACAGCAGAAACTTTACTGAGCTGAAATTACATCCAGGCAACAGATTCCTGGAAGCTCAAAAGGACTAAGATCTCACAGAGACTCAAAACTCAGAATTACCGATGAGGGGAGATCTTCTGGCTTCTATCGAAGCCTCTTCTCCACACTAGGCTGCCCCTGCCCCGCTGCTCGTCAAGGCCTGGCGCTGGGTGCCACAGAAGCCATCCTGTGAAGCTGTTCCCAGCCTTTAGGATGAAGCTGTGTCCTGAGTCACCAAGGCTGACCTTGAGGAGGAGGAAGCTTGAGTTTGTGTTGGCACAGATACCCCTCTGCCTCTCTCAACTGTTCCCCAAACAGACTTCTTAAAACAGGCTTCCTGAAGGTTCCAGACTGGGAATGACAGATCATTGGAGGCGATTGCCCTCAGCACGGGTCAGAACTCACTTCCTTTCCTGCTTGCTATCTTCTTCCCTCCTTCTTTTCTTCCCATCCATCTATTCCTATGGCTTTCTCCCCTCCCCCCCTTTATTTCTGACTGTTCTTTCTTTCCTGGCGTACAAAATGAGGGTCAGGGGAGTAAGGGGGAGGGGGGATGGAGCCAGAGAGAAGAGAGAGAGACAGAGACAGAGAAAACAGAGACAGAGAGAGAGAGACAAAGAGAGACAGAGAGATAGAGACAGAGAGAGAACACAGACAGGGAACGGTCAGTCTCTGTCTTCTGTGGGTTTTTAATCTATAATATCTGGTGCTCTCGGGTTTTGTACTGTTGATGTTTGTGCCTCTCATGGAGTTCAGCATCAAATATGGAGTATCCCAGCGCCTGGGTCTCAGTAAGGGATCAGGACATACTAGTTATCAGTTTACCCTGAGAATGAACAACTTTAAATTTAGACTGTTTCCATTGAGTGACTACTCTTCTGCCCTGTGCGCTCCTCTTAAAAAAAAATTCCTTCACCTGAAGTTCTTTCAGGATGATTACCTGACTACAGACCGAAAGACCTTTTTACCCTGAGAAAAGTCAGTGCTTCCATTTGATTCAGGGAAGCAGCTTTCAGAAAACGTGGATGCAACTGTCACCCTCCCCCCCGCACATCAATATGAAATGAGAGCAAATGCCTTCAAGACTTGAAATTTGTGTTGCAGTCCACTCGTTTTTCATTAAAAAAAAAAAAAAGCTGCTGATGTCACACACTTAATTAATCTATGACCCCAAAATGGATTTGCTGTTTAAAAAGTATATAAAACTTGGTCAGACTTTTCTTCTGTGTCTACTCCTTGGCCTTCTATCCCAAACCCTGACACATTTGCTTTATTTTCAACACTTCCAGTTTTCCCCCAAGGTAAAACCAGCAAATTCAACACACATCTTTTCTCCCTTTCTCCACATTTTCTCTATTGAAAAGAAATATATTTGATCATGCTTCTCTTCTTCCTCAATTCCTTCCAGGACCCCACCCTACTCCTAACCTTATTTTCTTTATATTTATTATTTTTTTATATGGCTGTTTTGTCTGCATGTATGTCTTCTGCACTGTGTGCATTGCTGGTGCCTGTGTAGTCAGAAGAGGGAGAAAGTGTGTCACTGGAGGTGGGGTGGGGTGGGTCTTGAGGTTTAAGATGCTCAAGCCAAGGCTCGTGGCTGATTCTCTCTTCCTGCTGCTGCAGACCAGGATGTAGAACTCTCAGCTCCTTTTCTCCCTCACTATGTCTGCCTGCATGCTACCATGCTTCCTGCCAAGACGATAATGGACTAAACTGCTGAGCTGTAAGCCAGCCCCAATTAAATATTTTTCTTGCCACGATCATGGTGGTTCTTCACAGCACTAGAAACCCTAAGACACACTCATTTTGTGTCTCCACCTCTGTCTAGCTTCTAGAGTCCTTAGAAAGTTCTATTCACTCACTACTCAGATCCACTCTCTATACCGCCTCTCCTGAAAGTACTCCACAGGAAGTACCTGATCTTTAGTCATCTAGACAATAGGTTCTGGCCTAAACACTTAGTTAAACAGAAATGATAATATTCTAGAACAATCATGTTACCAATCCTGTTGTGGAAATGAGACCTTGATAGTGACCAACCTGGAATCGATACACCGAGGCTTTGCACATGCTGTAGTTGGCATGTAGACAGAAGAACTCTAATTGCAAAACATAAAAGTCTTGTCGCGAGTTAACATCTGCCCAGACACAATTCCCGGAGCATTTGTTGTTGTTTTGATCTATACTTGAATGCCTTGTTCAGTTAATTCACTTTAAAATATTTAATGAGCAGCATCTGGGTTGTTTTCTGAATTGTGAAGCAATGGCATACTCATTGTTAAAATTCTAGAACCCGGAGGCAAATGTAAAAGTGAAACTCAGAATGAGCCTAAATCTTGCGGCAGCTATTCACATTTGGTGCAATTCGGTGTGTTTAGGCCTTCAGACTGTTCTCTTCTGCCAACAGCCTCTCCTGGAAGCACTCAAGGATCTGAGCATGCCGAGAGGCAACAGCTGTTGGGCCTGGCAGCAGCTCCTACTCCCAGGCAGGGCAAGGCAGGGCGGGATGGAGTAGGGTGGGTGGGGCGTGGCACGATGGGGCATGGCACGGTGGGGCGTGGCAAGGCGGGGTGGGGTGAGTGGGCGGGGCAGGGTGAGATAGGGCAAGTGTATTACTTCTGCCTTCTTCTTACACTTGTTAACTTTATTTTGTTCTTCTCAAGACCTGGTGGGTGACTGAGTGTTCTCTATGTTAGTTAACACACAATTCTTTGTCAAGCCTTTTAGAGGACAGTCTGTTCTTTTTGGGTAGTGGTGACAATGGTGACGGAACCTTTGACTCCTTGGTGTAGAGCTAGAGTCGAAGAACTCAGCTCTTCCTTCTTGCCTTCTCTTCTTCCTTTCCTAGATGATCTAAAATTTCAACAAGCTCTGCATCTTGAAAATGTATTTCTTCAAGCATACCCCAAACCTACTCTATACATTATTTGTTCAATTGTGGGCAAGTCTCTACGAAACAGTAAAACTGAGTTTACTAAGAAAATACTTCTTAGGGGCTGGAGAGAAGGCTCAGCTGTTAAAGGTGCCCGCTGATCATTCTGAAGACTGCAATTCTGTTCCCCAAAACCCATGTTGAATGGCTTCCAACGTCCTGTCATTTGAATTCCAGGGGATCTAGTGCCCTCTTCTGGCCTCTGTGGGTACTTGCACACACATGCACATACACAAATATACATTCACATATACACATATACACACATATATGTGTGCATATGGACACACATACACACACAGAAAAGTAAAAAAGGAAAAGAAAGTAACTCTCCTACTTTCTCAACTGTTTCACAGTGAAGAAAGCCTTTCTCATCTCAGATGACTTTCTCTGGGTCCCTTGGTTTTTTTATTTTTTTATTTTTTATTTCCTTTTGGACTAGGATTTCGTATTTGGCACAACCATAATAACTCCATTATAAATATTTCCCATCAAAAATGAACCAAGGTAAATGTTAGTGACTGCTTAGTGTTTCACTACCATGAAGACTCTCAGTTGTCTGACCTCTCTCACAGGGGAAACGGTCACTGAGAAGGGTTGTGCCCAGCAGGAGGGCAAGTTGTTGAGATAATCTTCTTGTGCACTGTGTAAAGGTTATCTTTGTATTATTTCAAATGTTGATTTCTCTACCTGCGGAGTACTGAGTATTGTCTGGATTTTGGCTTTAACTCTGGGAAAGAATCAGGTGCAGGAGATTCACCAGCCAGACAGGAAGGAAGAAACAGGTGCTGGGACCTAAGGAGAGGTAACAGGCTGCACGGAAGAACTTAGATGACAATAAATGGGTTAATAAAGTTATACATGCTAGTTGAGAAACAGCCTAAACATGTCTAGGCTTTCATAAATAAATGTAAGCCTCTGTGTCATTATTTGGGAGCTGGTGGGTCAGAGACAGTCTGGTGGTGGTAACAAGCCAGTGACGGGATGGAGGGGAAGACAAGGAGGGGTAGATACAGGGTACCAATAAGAAGATTCTAGAATTGGTTATTTGAAAAGGCAGAAGTCTAGAAAAACATTCCACATAGTGATACAATGTTACAAAACTATCTCTCCCATTCTAAGAGATTGGAACTTTTGCTGGACCTCACAGACAAGTTAAAAATACACCTTGCAGCCAATTAAGACTTAATCTGCTATCCTGCTGTGTGGTCCCGCTGTTTATGTTCAACCTGCTTTGAAGAGAAGAATGTAACAACCAACCTTGCTTGCCTTGGATTTCCTACCCAATCAGCTCTTAACATGTAAACTAAATGTATATCTTTAATCTTAAGCTATCTGCCTTTCCGTGCCCTTGACCCGGAATGATGTATATGTGTATATGGTGATGATTGGCTGGGAACAGGCAACAGGCTGCTTCTATCAGTAATCAACAAATGTCCACTGTAAATGTTGAAATCTGTGGCTATAGCTTCATAACATGTTTGTGGAACTCTTTGCTCTTCCCAGGGTCAGTAAAGTTTCTTCCCTTGTAAAACCGTTAATTTTTTTTTTTCATAAAGGATCCCTCATTCCTTTCCTGTGCCATGTTTCCTGTACTATTTGATAAATAAAGATCAAAGTCCTTTGTTGGGGACAGACAGACATAAGGACAGTTAGACATAAGACATCATACAAGTAGGCACAGAGACATACAACAGACAGGTAAGAAGACAGTAACCACGGAGCTGCAGACAGATGGAACACACAGAGAGAGAAGTGCAGGATTCAAATTGGGCTCACACTTGGTGAGACTACTCCTGAGATTTCATGGCTTAATGAGACACAAACACATTGGTGTGACTCTGAAGTTATCTTTAATGTGTTTGCTGAAGCAGCTCCCCAAACTACAGTTCTATAATTGGTGGTTTAGGTGAAAGTGGAGACTGAGATACTTGATCAGAAATCTATCAGGTTTGATGGCAAGAAGCAAGAAGAGAAGTGTAACTTGTGGATAGGGGCCGTGGACCCATTGCTATCCTTGTGTGTGTGTTCCTGGGAATGGAATCCAGTGTCTCCTGTATGCTAACAAGTGATCCATCACTGAGCCACACCCCCAACCTCCATCAGAGCTTCTGATCATGGATGTGGTTTCTTTTTAAATGAGATTTCCATTCCTACTGGACAAATTTAAAGCTAGTGGAGACAATACAGATGTTTATCCATTTCTGTAAAACCGAACATTTAGGTCTTTTGGTCTTCCTACTTTCAAAAGTAATGCCAGGATATGAATGTTTATATCTGAAGGTATGCAAAGGTGGAATTATTTATTATGTCTTTTGAAACTTATTGAGATGGATTGGCAAATTGTCTCTATAAAGGCTGTTGACACACTTTCTTTAGCTGCGTTCCTGGGTCCTACTTTGGCCTCTTTAAGCTCACATGGCCCACCCACAATGATCTTGATTTATTTCATTATTTTAATTTATTTTATTTTTATGTGTATAAACATTTTGCCCACATGCCTGTTTGTGGATCACATACATGCCAGAGGAAAACACTGAGTCCCCTGGGATGGGAGTTGCAGACAGTTGTGAGCATCATGTGTTTGTTGAGAATTGTACCTGACTCCTTTGCAGGGGCAGCCAGTGCTCTTAACTGCTGGGCCATCTCTCCAGCACCTCACACTAATATCTCAATAAAAATCTGCCACTAGCATCTATGCCTACTGTCTGAATTTTTTTCTGAGCCATGGGTTGGTTGGTTGGTTGGTTTTTGTTTTGACTATCACTTCCGTGACAAAATCATTTTACAAAACAATTTAACATATGTATGTTTACTGTTGAGATCGAGTTTCCACGACAAATCACTTCCCCTTTCTCCTTGTGATATACTCCAGTAATTCCATTTTCTGTTAATATAGTTCCCACAATAATCTGGCCATGACCCATTAAACTGATGTAATAACTATTTTTAAAACACCATTTTGAGACAAGTTCTGGTCTACAACTTGACTTCCAAGGTCCAAGGTCTTTTATGTCTCTGTTTCTCTCTCTCTCTCTCTCTCTCTCTCTCTCTCTCTCTCTCTCTCTCTTTTAGGTTTTTCAGGAGAGGGTTTGTCTGTGTAGCCCTGGCTGTCCTGGAACTCACTCTGTAGACCAGGCTGACCTTGCAGAAATCTGCCTGCCTCTGGCTCCCAAGTGCTGGGATTAAAGGCGTGTGCCACCACCGCCGTGCTCTGTTCTCCTCTCTTAAGTTCCAGAATCTTTTCTTTTTCAATCAGTTAAGTTGATGGCCTGTTTAAAGTTTGCTTGTGTGCATTTACCCATTGCCATTCTACATGACTTCAAGGCTGCACCTTTAGTCGTGGGCATCCAGACCCTGCAGTCCACCCATCTGGCTCCTGGCCTAATGTGGTCAGTCCACAGTTCCCACCTGACAGAGATGAGAAATTTCACACAGCATGAAATTTGTCTTTATATCCCACAAACGCTGAAGGCTATCATTTAAAAAGGAAGACCTTGCTTTAAGTCAGTGGTTCTCAACCTAGGGGTCGTGACCTCTTGGGGGGGTTCACATAGCAGATATCCTGCATATCGGATATTTACATCGTGATTCATAACAATAGCAAAATTACAGTTTTAAAATAGCAACGAAAATAATGTTATGGTTGGGGGTCACCATAGCATGAGGAACTGTGTTAAAGGGTCGCACCGATAGGAAGGCTGAGAACCGCAGCTCTAAGCACTCCCAGGGAAAGCAGCCATCGTTGACGCCTTCACTTCCCCTAGTGTCTGCTCTTCTCTCCACTCTCAAGAGGAGGAAGTCTCTGCCTTCCCTGTGGTTGCACCTCAAATAGAGCTGTGGTCCCCTCGCTCTGGTTTAACGCTGCTTCTTATCTCTTGCAGAGGATCTCGCCTGCTTTGCTTGAAGTTTTAGAATATAAAAGCCGGGGCGATTTTGAGATCAGAATGGTGTAATGCTTTCAATTTTATTTAGGGGGGAAAATGCATGCCAGAGAGACAAATATTCTACAGTGACCTACATGATCCGTTAACAAAGCTGGACTGGAAACCAGCTCCTCAAACTTGGCCGTTCCTCTTGGTTTATGGTACCCTTCTCATCTACGCTTTATGATATGTTCCCTCAGCTATGTGTTATGCTGTTGTGTGGCTAGTTCCTACGAAGCACCCATTCTTTCCTTCTCTTAGTTAGGACTCTATCGCTACAAAGAGATACCATGACCAAGGAGACTCTTATAAAGGAAAACATTTCATTGGGGCTTTACAGTTCAGAGGTTTAATTCATTATCGTAATATCAGGAGGCATGGTAGCATGCAAGCAGATATAGCGCTGTGAGAGTTCTACACCTAGATCCACAGGTATCATGAAGAGATAGTTACTCTGGGACTGGCTTCTGAAACCTCAAAGCCCACCCCCCTGTGACCCACTTCCTCCAACAAGACCACGCCCACTGCAACAAAGCCACACCTCCAATAACGCCTGAGCCCATGAGGACGGTTTCATTCAAATCACCACACTCTTGGGTAGAGTCTCAAGAGGGTGAGGAAGCTCAGACTGTTTGTTACAGGGCTTGGGAGACTCCTTCCCCAGGTTATAAAAACAGTAAACATTGGCTAGGAGGTGAGGAGAGTTTTGGTATAGTTGCCTGCAAGCTGGTCCAGGATCTCCAGGGATGCAAACTTTGTGAGTCCTCATGAATGGTCCATGGGTTTTGGCTGATGCAGCATCCCGAAGTCATCCGTGATTCTGTACACAATCCGTCACCCCTGTAAGAAACCTCAGGAGGGCCTAAATGCCTTTAATCTCAGCACTCATGAGACAGAGGCAGGAGGATGTCTGTGAATTAAGACCAGCCTGATTTACAGAGTGAGTTCCAGGTCACTCCATAGTGAAACCTTGTCTCAAAAAAACAAAACAAACAAAAAAAAACAAAGCAACAACAAAAACAAACAAAAAAGCCCCAAAACAAACAAACAAAAAACACCCAATGATAAATAAAGTAAATAATAATAGAAAATAATTCCCTCCAAAACTCCACAAACACTGACTTAGATGAATAGTTATTTTTTGTTTGTTTGTTTGTTTTTTTTGTTTGGTCTGTTATTGGGGCCCTATCTGGGGTAAAAAGACATTTGTTCACATTTCCCCTAGGAAAAGTCACACAGGACAGTTGGTGTCTGAAGAGGGACAGAACCAAAGATGAGTGAGGGTTTGCTACACAGCCCTGAGATGCGGATAAAGAGTTCAAATAAAGTTGCTACATCAGAGGTCATATGAGGGCAAACCCAAAGGCATATCCAAAATGGCTACCTCTCCCCGTGTGATATGGGATTGGATACCTCTTTGCAGCAGTAGCAGTTGTGTGCACCCTAGTGTTGCCGATCAGTCACGTGATCAAGGTTGAGTCATCTGAGGGGGCAAGCATCTTTGTGGTCATACCAGGGTGGGCACCTTCCTCTGTGTGGCGCATGATGGCACAAGTCCTCGATGAATGTGGTCTAGTGTTTGAGCACAGAGATGCAGGCGGTGTCCCATGGATTCCAGAATGTACTACATTTGTTGGAAGTAGTCTCAGATAGAATGGAGGCAGAAGCGGCTGAGGTCATAGTTGCGTGCCCTTTGCTGTGGGTAGCAAGGCGTACAGGAACATGTAACCGAGGCTTGGCTGTCTGCTCAGAAAGAGCACCCTCTTGTAAGTTGTAGTAAAGGGAATTACAAGATGAAGAGACGGATGACAGCCTTTAGTTTATCCTTTTGTTTGACAGGAAAAAGCAGCAACAAGAGAGGATGAAGTAAAAGCACGGTTGGCTTTTCTTGTAGCGTGTAGCATTCAAGAGAACGAGACCCCAAACTGAGTGGGTGCTCAAAGCCCTCCTTGGGACCCCCCAAACTTAGAATCTCTGAGACGAGGCAGACAGCAAGGAGGAAAACAGAGAGGCAGAAATATTAGCGGACACCTCCAGGCCTGACATTTACCACAGAGGAAGAGAATCCTGTGATTCAGCTTGCAGGCAGGAGGTTTAGTAGTGACTCAGAACAGGAAACTATGATAGTCAGGGCATCTTTCTGTCTCTGAATTACCTGGACCAGGAAAGGCTTAAATAAGTGAAGGAGTCCCTCATAGCCTAGTTCATGAAGGTGTGAGACATAGGGAAGGGGTGGAGTGGGGGGAGAGGGGTCCCGGTGTTGCAGAAGCAGAGGCATTGAGTAATGTTAAGTATTCACCCACGCTTGAGACAAGGGCTGCCCAAAGTGAGGTGACATGAGAGGACAAGTCCCTGGTGTACTGGCTCATATGAGCCACTGGCTCAGGTCCCGTGTATATCAGCGACGCAAAGACAATAGAGCAGAGGTTCTCAACCTTCCTGATGCCGCGACCCTTTAATATAGTTCCTCGTGTTGTGGTGACTCCCCCATCATAAAATTATTTTTGTTGCTACTTCGTAACTGTGATTTCGCTACGGTTACGAATCGTAATGTAAACATCTGTGATTTCTGATGGTTTAAGGTGAACCCTGTGAAAGGGGTATCCTCAAGGGGTCGCGACCCACAGGTTGAGAACCACGCGGTAGTCATTGCTGGGAGAATCGGGCATTTAAAGGGAAGTGTCTGAGACCCAGGAAACCAAGCCTGATAGATAGGACTTGGTTCACAGGAACGTTAACAAGTTAACAAGCTCTTAGATATGGTATAGGGATTTACCTAGCACTGTGGGATGTGATCTTTATGTACTAGGAGGGTCTGTGATTAGATAACCTGTAAGTCAGGTTCCTAAAGACGGGGGATATCAAGAAGAGAAAAGCAGACAAAGGGGCCTATCTGGATAACTCAAAAGTGAATGCGGCAAGATTTGCATGGAGCCCAAGTATCCAGGTTGGGGGGGAGTGGGGAAGACAGAAAGTCAGTCAGTGAGTGCTTGTAAGACTGCGGACGGCTTTAAACTATTAACAACAGTTTCCCAAATTGGTGAGACGGAGAGCGAATGACAGAGAAAGATGCAAAGGACTAAGTTTGGCTCACAGGTGTGCGATGATCGATCCCTACAGCTTGTTATGTTCATGATTTACCTGGGAGTAGAGATTGTTCATTCAGAAGACGAAGGCCCTACTGGCAGCCGGGTGTGGCCAATGAAAATTTCGCAGCTCAGCCAGCCGCAGAGCTGCCCTAGTGCCGGTCATATCTGGGATCGAAGCCCACGCCTCCTTAGTCCCAGGCCTTGTAGATGAGTGTAAACCCAGCCCTGCTGTGTGTTTTGGAAGGGAGGAGATGCAGCAAGACCCGGAAGGGATAAAGAAACAGGGTAGCTGGTGCGGAATGACTACAGCCTATAGAGAGTCAAACAAAATAGTACCCCTCTCCTTTTACACAAACACACACACATACACACACACACACACACACACACACGTACACACTCCCCGCATCTGTGTAGCCGAACCTAACGTTCTTCTGAGAAAAGGTCTGATGCAAGTGATGGGGACTTTGCTAATGTCTGTCTGTCCTCTGCCCTTCCTCCACCCCACCTCTCATTTCTTTCCCTCTCTCTGTTGATCCGACTGGTTTGGGGTTTACAGTGACCCTCCGGCTTCTATCTCCCAAGAGCTGAAACTACAGGCACGCGCAGCCCGCTTAAGCCTTTCCACGCGTTCTTTCATCTCCCAAACACTTCCCAGATGCAAATACAAAAAAATACAAAAAGCACGGGGTGTTTAGTGGAAATTTTTGTTGTGATTTTTGGCAGTCCTCTATCTGCTCGGTATCTTTTGGCAGCGACAGGAATATTTTCCTTCGGGGCAATTGCTTGTCACTCGGTTCCATTCTGGCTTGGCTGGTAACGGAGAGGCCCTGCTCACCCCTGCTACACTGCAGACCAAACTGTAGGACTCACCTAAAGGGGCGCCACCCTGGAACCTGATCTCACCGGGCCACTCAGAGACTAAAGAGTGTTCACTTATTCCAGTAGTAACACCAGAGACTGTGACACTTCTGGTGATACAGGCCTTCTAGGGATCTTGGGTGGTTTTTGTTGTTGTTGTTGTTGTTTGTTTGTTTTTTCCTGGGCCTGATTCTTTACTTTTCTCTGAGGGTTCTGAGCCCTTGCATATCCTTCTAGTAAATTTCCGTTTTCATCAAATTAGTCAAAGTAGACTAGCAACCTTATATTTTCTTGTCCCGTTACTGTGATAAAACTCCCTGACCAGAGCAGCTCAGGGAAAGAGAGGATGTAATTATGTTCACAGTTCTGAGAGAAGCGCTTCATGGTAGCGAGGAAACCAAAGGCCGTGTGGTCGCGCTGTATCTGCAGAGAAGCAGAGAGCTACCAATGCTCTGTCTCAGCTCTTCTGTGTAGGCCATCTGGGATCCGGGACACGAGCGGTGCCGCCCACATTCGGGGCGGAGCTTCTCACTTCGGTCAACTCAATTTCAAGAATGCTTCACGGACTTGCTCAGGGGCCATCCCGAACGAGATGATCTCTCTCTCACAAGCAAGCCCAGAGACTTGTGTCCTAGGTGAACCTAGGACTTCTTGAATCTGTAATGTTAATTGCAAACCTTAATTGACATGATGGGCAGTCTTACCTAGGAGTTTCAATCAATTCTTTTCATAAAGACTGTAATAAGGGGCATGCCAGTAAATATTCGTTCATCAGTGCCGGGCGTGATGGAGGCAGAGATGGGCAGATCTCTGTGAGTTTGAGGCCAGCCTGGTCTACAAAGTGAGTTCCAGGACAGCCAGGGCTACACAGAAAAACCTTGTCTCGAAAAACCGATATGAACTGATATATCTTCATACATACATGAAAAAATAAATTCATCACAGGATGCCGAGTAAGATGCTCGTGACTGTCATGCAGGCTATCTACCCCTCACATCTGTACAAATAGAGATGGACAGCTGTTTTATTTTGGATTGAAATACCAGGTGGGCAGCTATAACACCATACTATAGAGCAGGCAACTTACAAACATCAGAAAGTCATTCCTTACCTTCTGAAACCTAGAAGTCTCAAGATCAAGTTTACAGACACTGATCTGGTGCGCCCCTAGTCTCTGGCCGTGGACAGCTAGCTTCAGCTCTCCTGAGTTGTGTTTATTAGGTACTAATATACTCAGAGTGGCTCTGCTCTCAGGAACGTATCACCTTCCAGAGACCCCACCTCCAAACACCACCACACACTGGGCAGTAGTAACCTTGGATGGGTAAGGTCTGGCATCAGAGACATCCTGCATATTGTGCTAAGGGTAGGTAAATTAACTAAGTTCATACAGTTTGTAATTGGCAGAACTGGACATTGAATCCACTGAAAATCCTGTGGTTCCTCCATTACATCCGTTAGTTCTTCCTCCTCCCCCCCCCCCCCGGAATATTTTTGTTGGGAATCTAAAGATATTGAATAAAACTAAATATGTTCTTTAGATAACAAATTATCATTTGTTTAGAAGATTTAGGATATGTATATATATGTATGTATACATATTTATTTACATAGAATATATTTTATATGCATTTACATGTATGTATTGTATCTATTTATAATCTATATTTAGGATATTTTCACTTAGTATCATAGGAAGTATATACATGATCCATTACAGCGTTCCAAAAGATTTATGGAATTAGAGTGGTTGGTAACCATAGATATTAATCAATTCAGCTTTCTAGTCTTACGGATACAAAACAATGGAGTCCAACAGATGTTTATGTTGTCAAGCTGTACTGAAGTTACTGTGTGTGGATAATGAGGTTTAGATCCGAACCAATTTAGCTTAGTCACAAGACAGGTGGGACTGGTAAATTTACATAGCGCAATTAAGAGCTTCCAGCCAGAGGGAGCCTCCAGGTTTCCTCTAACAATGTATCCATCTGCCTCTGGCTGGGACGCTGACAATCTCAGCACACCGTCTTTTTCTTTACAGCCCACAGAGAAGATTTTTCAATCACTTCCTTTGTGAAGCACTGAGCGACAGTCGCACTTCAACCTAATGACACTTTTACATGCAAATGTCGAGCACTTTAGATGTCTGTTTAAAAACTAATATATTCTATTTAAAGGCATTTCAGATTGTTATTTGGTAACCAGAAGCCACCTTCCAAGCAAGCAGAAACCTTGCAGGGGGAGGGAGGGGGGTGCATTATATGACCCTGGGTATGTTTTCATAGTTAGAAATAACGCTAGCCTTGGGCTTCCGGAAAAAAATACATCCTGTGAAAGATGGCTGAGTGACTCAATGTTTTCTTTAACTGGGAGGAGAGTGGTGGTAGTGGGGGGTGTTCCCCCACAGTGGGAGCTTGTTAGGTTTAGCTTGGGGTCTACCACAGTGGAGCTCAACACAGCAAACTTTTGTTTGTTTGGACAGGGTTTC
The DNA here is from genome assembly GCF_004785775.1 of Grammomys surdaster. Classification (NCBI taxonomy): domain Eukaryota; kingdom Metazoa; phylum Chordata; class Mammalia; order Rodentia; family Muridae; genus Grammomys; species Grammomys surdaster. The sequence goes on from NW_021621071.1 coordinate 7,876,638, forward strand.
TCTGTGTAGCCCTGTCTGTCCTGGAACTTGCTCTGAAGACCAGAGACTGCCCTGGAACTAACAGAGAGATCAGCTTGTCTCTGCCTTAGGCATGCTGGGATTAAAGGTGTGGACCACCCCACTTGCTAACATAGCAAATGTTTATTGAATATTTCTTGTGTGTGACCTTTGAACAAAGATCTTAGAGAACGAAGCTGCCTTTGGCGTTTGTGAAGGACTAGTCTCAGGGCTCCTTATGGTCCTCCAAATCTATGCATGCTCAAAACACTTATATAAACCGATGTTTCCAGATAGACCCTGTACGTTCTTCTGTATAGTTTAAATCATCCTCTAATTAAGCAGAATACATAGCACACTGTAAATCGTTGTTATGCCAATAGTTTGGGGGAGTGATATAAAGGAAAAATTATACTGAATCTGGTCAGTATAATTTCTTTCAAATATTTTCATTCCACAGTTGTTTGTATCTTCTTATGCCTTTCAAAGCATGCTAGGCCAAAAGGTTTAAGCTGTGTGTTATTCTCCATTTACCCTTATCAATACAATTGGTATCTGTTTTGGTTTAGCCCTGAATGCTGGAGTCTTCCCTATCAACTATGATCATGTGTGTGTGTGTGTGTGTGTGTGTGTATGTGTGTAGGGGAATGCCCAGGGTAGAGGAATGGGATGGTGGCTAGGCTCCACTGCCTCATGCTCTCCCTAGGTTCATGCTAGGTGAAGGCTGCTGAGTTCCTTTTAGATCTAGGATTGACTATAGGGATCTCTTTCAAAACTACAACTCCCATAGTGCTCTATTGATCAGCTCGGTCCGAGGACAGGGATGCAGAGGGGCGAGTTGCCCCCATCCATGTTACTCCCTATGCCCGCCCACACATCTGGAAACAGCCTCCTCATTTAACTTCCTTCTGTTAAACTCTTCAGATGAGCTATGTGCTTCTACTTGGGGCTCCTGACAAACTCAGCCTGAAGCTAATCAGGCTTGTCTTTTAACCGCACACTCAAACTAGAAAAACAAGTTAAAGAATGCCTTGGGGGTAAAAACCAAAAGGTCCAGAATTTAGGACATTTTACTGGTGTATTGTTTTCGAAGATCATCGTGATTAAAAATAAATAATCAATCAATCAATCAATCAATGTAAGAACATTCTTCTGGATTAAAATAAGCTGAGAGGGTCCACATTGTTACTTAAGGGAGTTCACAGTCACTGTGGAAACATGTGGAAGTGTTTTCAGAAAGGTTTAACAGAGCAAGGAAGACTCACCCCAAACGCAGATGCCACTGTCCCATGGGCTGGGGTTCCAGACTGAGTGGAAAGAAGGCGATTGAGTGTCAGCCCCCACCTCTCTGATTCCTGACTGAAGACCAGTGTGACCAGTGACTTCAGCCACTGCTGGGACCTCTTTCCCACGATGGACTTTACCCTGAAACTACGAGCCAAAATAAACCCTTCCTTCCTTAAGTTGATTTTGGCAAGGATTTTATTACATCTTCCAGGAAAATAACCAGTACAAATTTATATAAACGTTGTTTTTAAAAAATAGCTAAATATACATATTATAGAAATTGAAATATCTACATTTGCATATACATAATATAAATATTACATATAAACATGGAGTTTGACTCCCAGCATCCACATGAGAGCTCAAAATTCTCTATAATTCCAGTTCCAGGGGATCCAACATCTTCTTTGAGCCCCAACCCATCGGTTACATAGCCATGCATGCAGGAAGAACACCCATACACACAGGATAAAATAAAAACTACTAACAAAATAGAGGGCTAATGTGGCAAAGTTAGCAGGTGTTTAGTGTAACCAACACAGATACATCATTTACTGGGTTAAACTTTCAACTTTTGTGTATCTTTGAACACGTTCATACTTAAATTTAATGATAGAAAACATTAATAAAGAAAAGATATTTCAGACCTACTCAAGGATGATTTCTCCGTTTCCCAAATGGCTGTTGTGATGGTTTGTATATGCTTGGCCCAGGGAGTGGCACAATTAGAAGGTGTGGCCTTGTTGGAGTAGGTGTGTCACTGTGGGTGTGGGCTTTAAGACCCTCATCCTATCTGCCTGGAAGTCAGTATTCTGCTAGCAGCCTACAGATGAATATGTAGAACTCTCAGCTCCTCCTGCACCATGCCTGCCTGGATGCTGCCGTGTTCCCACCTTGATGATACTGGACTGAACCTCTGAACCTGTAAGCCAGCCCCAATCAAATGTTGTTCTTTATAAGACTTGCCTTGGTCATGGTGTCTGTTCACAGCAGTAAAACCCTGACTAAGATAGCTAGAATGTTTCCTCTTGCTCTGTTTACTTTTCCTGCATGTGAATCTCGAGACAGTATGAAGTAACAGCAGGCCAGGTCTGCGCTCTGAGGGTTTTCTTGTTTTGTTTTTGTTTGTTTGTTTGCCTATAAAAACTTGTATAAAGTTTTTTTTCTTCCATATTTAAGCTTAGCTCTTTATGGCAAACTTAGGTGTATGTGGGCAAAGGTTTGTTTTTGTTAATGGGAGAGAGACGCCTGGGAGGCTAGATGGGGCTCAGAGAAGGGCAGTTTAGACTCCATATTTGCATGATCCGAGCTGTCTTGAGGTTCCTTCCTACAAGCAAGCCAGGGTAGACAATGGCACAGAGTCGGACAAGTCACTGTATCCTGATAACTTTGCAACCTCAGAGCAGTGCCTCGGGTGCCTCCAGAAAAACTCAAGATGCATTTTATAGCTCACAGGCCGCATCCTTGCTGGAGAGAAGAGCAGGTTAAGCCTGCCTGGGGCAAAATGAATTCTGAGCGGATTGCTTCATGAGCTCCAGGTTTCCACATAAAGATAAGAGCAATTCTCTTCCTAGATAACTTTTCATACTTGGGTACCATATTATGTCATTTCCCTCCTTTCCTTGCTCTCTGCCTCCAACTTCTCTGTCCATGTCTGTTGTCTTTTATTCTTCAGGTGAGGTCACGTTACCAACAAGCTCAGCGGCGTAGCCCACTCAGTTGAGAAACACACTGGGACACAGTGTGGCTCCCAGCAGAAGGCTATCTCCCACCCAAGAGAACACACAAGAGCGAGGCAGCTCACGTTCTTCAGGGAACTTGAGGGGACCTGTCATTCTAGTCACTTGGCAGTCACTGGGACACAATCAGGTCAAGATAGCAGGGGGCTGTGGTGGTCTGTGAGCCTTCTAGAAAAATCTCTTTTCTTGACAAAATATGTGTTTGGGAACATGTCTTTCTGTCTGTAGGTATTATTGTGCCAGGATGCCAGTCAGCAATAGTCTCCTGTAAACCCACTTCCTCAAACCAAAAAGCTCCTACTGTGTGTGCCCATTGCCATCCCTGTAGTGTGCATTCTCCCACTATGGCCAAGATCACACCATGAGTAACTCAACAGCTGGCTGGCCAGACTTCTAGTGGATGAGTCCTTCTGAGGATCGTGTGGAGACTTTCCCATTCTGATCAGATCTGCTGCTGTGCCCCGAAGAGTAGGCAGCACATTTGCAATAGCAGAGCAAGAGAGAAGCCAAGAATCCTTCATGACACCTGCAGGCTGCAGGATTAATCAAACCTGGAGTCTTTGGACCTCCGGTTTTCTTGTTTTTAATAAATACACTTACGGTTGAAAGTGGGCGGAGTTGTTGCGTGATGACTCGGGACTTGATTTTGCTGACACAGGTTATCTGTGAGTTCCCACGTAGGGGAGGGAGGGAGATCTATACTAGAACCAGAAGGAACAGTGGAAAATGGAAACATTCAGTTGGCGCTCAGGAAGAGAAGAGTGACCATAGAGGAGCCTGGAGTACCATCCGGGTTGCAAAAGAACTCTGTTCTGTCTCCGAGAGGAACAGGATGGTGGCTGAGGGCCAGCCCGGCTGCTGGTGCCCTTGCCAAGGAGGCTGAAGTTCAGGGCAGCGTTCCAGCAGGAACAGGCGCCTGAACGTGGGTCAGGAAGCCAGGCAGAAGCCAAGGCATAGGGGAAACTGCTCTGCCAGGGTTATGGGATCCAGCACAAAAGTTATATAGAGAGAGGCTAATTGGAGAAAGAGGACACACATAGAGAACACACAGAGGTCTGGACTGGTGGGGAAGAAGGGTAAGGGTGAGGCTCCCAGGATCCTACAAGGTAGAGGTAGAATTGGTTCAGATGAGACAGAATGCTGGTGGCTTTCAGGAACTGCCACTGATCGGGCTGAGAAATGCAGGAAACATTCTTTTCGGAAGCAGCCTTGTCCCATTTTCTTGGTGTTGTTATAGAACTGCATAATTTTCTTTCTAAACCTTTTAAAGAAGTGTCGCCCCTCCCACGACTGCATCTGTATTGCATTCCCCTGCATTGTGTCTGTCATTCCCCTGATGCGTGATCCTCTGAAAAGGGCTCCCTCCTCCCTCGTTGAAGAAAGGTTACAAGGTTACTCGTCTGTCTGCTAGTCTCCTGTGTGGAGCACCCCATGCTCGCAGTGTGGTTTCTATTAGTCGTTTTCCCCCTTTTTTTCTTTCTTTCCTCCTTCAGTTACCCAGCCATGTACAGGCTGATTCTTCGGACTCATAACTGGATAGTCTGAGACGGTAGCTTCAGAAAGAAGGAAATCTGTTGTGGTTGCTGCGTTCCCTGGAGACCTCAGAGCATTAATTTCTCTCTGATCCAGCCAGGAAGCCTGTCTTCCTTTGGACTGTGACGGCTGCCATCATGAGGGATGATTTTAGTCTATTCAGTGGGCTGAGTTCCATGGCAGCATCAGCAGCAGAGAGTAGTTGGTGATGATGTCAAAATAAAAGAAGAAACCTCGAAGGCTGAAGTTCCTCCGTGGCTGTGCCCCATCCCCCGTGTCTAACAAAGTTCAGCTTCTCTCACTAGCACTTCAACGCAGTGTGATACCTCAGAAAGCGAACAGAGTGTACGCTTTCCTGCAATGCGAGAAGCTACATAGGGGCCAGAGAGACAGCTCAACAGTTCAGCATGTTGCCTGCTCTTGCAGAGGGTCCAGCATCCACACCAGGGGGCTTACATCCATCTGCGACTTCAGTTGCATGGATCTGACACCCTCTTCTGGCCTCTGTGGGCACTTGCAGACATGCACATAAACATACCAACACACACACACACACACACACACACACACACGCGCGCGCGCGCGCCTTTTAAAAGTACCATCTTTTTTAAAAGTACCATTACAAAGCCATAAATTAAATATGAAGTCAGAAAACATCTACAAGTTTATTTAATGAACAAGGTCTCATCTTCTTTAAGTATAGAATAGTCTCATATAAATCAATAGGAAAAAGCCCAATGAAAAAAGTGTAAAATTAAATCCACAGAGAAGAGGATATACTTGTTAAGCATATTAGAAGATAGCTCGCTTTATAATGCTGTAGACAGTAATCAAGTTGATACAGACAGTCATTATTAATGTTGTAGGGAAGTGGCTCTCAACCTTCCAGTGCTGTGACCCTTTAATTCAGTTCCTCCTGCTGTGGTGACCTCAACCATAACATTATTTTTGTTGCTGTTTTCACAACTGTAATTTTGCATTTTTTATGAATCACGGTGTAAATATCATCATGTAAACATATTCTTATGGTCTATGGTGAACCCTGTGGCAGGGTTATTTGACTCCCCCCAAAGGAGTTGAGACCCTGAAGTTGAGAACCACTGTTGCAGGGTGAGAAAGAAGTCAAAGTGAACAGATACGAGGAGACGGTGCTTTCAGACATTACCAGTGGGGAAATAAACTTCGTGAACAGTTATTTGGAAATAGCCTTCAAAACTGTGAATATCTTAAATGCTTTACCTTATGGACACCATGGAAAGAATTTATTCTATAGACTTATTTATCTAGAGTGATTGAAATGCTCACAGTGTTACAGTAACTGCAGATTTGAAACGATGCAGATATTTGCCAACAGGGAAGTAATTAAATTATGGCATCCTGTACAATGTAATATGATGTAGCCATAAAAATGGCAATAGTCTTTATGTATACACATCAAAAAATGACCAAGATATTTTATCTATTAAAAAAAGGTGCAGAAAATTAGGTAATAAAATTAAAGAATAGATTTGTTCCTCTACGTGAAATATTCAAGAAAGATGGCCAAGAAATTGGTACTCTTTAGGATGTTGGTGGAGAGGAATTTGGCGTCTGGAATTTAGGATTAGGAGAGAGGAATCCAACCCCACCGAAGGAAGGCATTGTCAATTCAAATCAGTCAATGTTTTTCAGAAAATGATAGAAATGTTCTGACACTTTCTGTCTGAAAAGATCCGAATTCAACCTATCTGGCATGATGCCCTCCGCGTCCCTTTTCTGCCTGTTTTACTGTTTAGTGGTCGTGTTTCCTCCTTCCCCAGGCTGCATGTTCCCTCCAGGCTGAATGCTTTACATTTCTAACCTTGTTTTCCTTCTACACCATGCCGTAATCATTCAGTAGCATCTACCTGTGGACGACCAGATCGCTTCTATCGGTCAGGTTGGAGGTGGCCGCCCTTTCATCCCTGACCCAGCACCTCGTCCCTAGGAGTGGAAAAGGGTTTCGGGTGAGAGTTCAGCAGACAGCTTGTTACCTATTTGCAGGATATGAGCAGGCGTCTGCAACCTCTGACACACAGGCTGACAAAGGTGTCTGACGTCATTTTAGAATCTGGAATTGTGAGAAAGGCTGACACATACATGGAGCAGCAAGAGGAATCGACGAGTTGGCTTCACACCTCGCCTTACAACTCATGGGCCTGGGATCCACGGTTTTCCTAGTGTCACTTCCTTATAGGTGGGCTCTCTGACAGTGGGCGTGGCTAAGACGGAAGGCAATACACTGCTTTCCCCTGGTGGTACTAGGTGTGAAGCGGGTCACAGAGCCGCCATTTCCAAGTCGTTCTAGTTGCTGCGAGTCGCTGGATGCGAGCGGAAGTCTTGTGTCACATTTGGCTACGGGACGTGAGAGTCTTCCACGGCCTTTCATTTCATGATGAGTTAGGACTGAGGGCAGCACACGCTTGACCACTGGGCTAGCACAGCAATCCTCGGGAAGAAGACGGATGTCTAAATAAAAAACAAGTTGCTGAGCAACCTACCTGAACACAAACCCACTCTCGGTTCCACAAAGGAGGAATGAAGTCTGGCCCTTGTGCAATTATTATTGGATGACACTGTAGCAGTCCAGCCTTGCCAGAGCCTAGAAGGCTTGGGTAATAAAACATTACTGCAATTTAGATATTAGTGTGTTGAGTGTGTGGTCTTCAGCGAGGCCATGGAACATTTAAGAGGCGGAGCCTTCTGTGAGGTTATGTTTACTGACACCCGTGTCCTTGGAAGAGAATAATGGTTCTCATGGGATTCCAGTGTCTCTTACGTTCCCATTTCCCCATGTGACCCCTGTCTCATGCTTGTGACCTTGTGATACCATCTGTCATGAGGATTCACCAGAGCTGAGCTGATGTTAGAACGGCATACTCATGTGGACGAGCTTTCCAAACAATGAGCTAAACAAATCTTTGTTCTTTATAAGCCTCTCGGCCTCAGGTATGCTGTTACAGTAACAGAAAATGGGTTTACCACATACCAAACTCATAAGAGTGCACTGATAAACAATTTTACTTTTAGCTCCCATGTAAGAGAAAATCTGAGGATCAAGGAAAAAGCTTTAGAGTCATATGATTCAATGTTTAATGACATCTTCAAAGAATCAGTTTCTTCTAATGCTTTTGCTTTGCCATTACTGAAGTTAGCTTCCACCCAAAGTATCTTCAACCTAAACGTGAAAAAATAACTCTGGCATTTCCAGGAGGAAGAATTACTTCCATTACCCCCAGAAAACTTATTTGCCCTATTTTGTTGACATTGCTTCCTTTAATTGTGATCTAACCCCCGGGCTTAGACTGAGAAGTTTAACCCAAGGCATTTATCCTACCCCTAGCACAAAATCAGAGCAGCTCTTATACACTGTATATGTAAAAGAGGTTGTGGGCATTTTAGTAAAAATCGGAATGGATGTCAGGAAAGTATATCATATCCAAGGGATGAAGGGGTTTTTTAAGGATCAAATGAAATGAATAACACGTAAGTGGGCTCTGCACAATGCTGGCACGATGCAGCAGGAATCGTTGTTAGTTTGTTCTTCCATGTTGGATTTAGTCAGCTGAGCCATGCTAAGTCCTGGCTGTAGAGATTTCTCCTCTGGAAGTTTTGAGGCTGTCCTTTGTGTGGTGAGTAAAACACATTGAGATGTGAATACAGTGGTCACCTCTCAGTACCAAGATTCCTTTCACCCACAGCAACTGGGGTGTGTGGCCCAGGGAAGACACGGGCACCTTACACTCAGCTCCCAAGAGAATGGATGAAAAAAGGGTCAGCCCCAGCTTTTCGAGGGCGCTCTCCCTTAGTCACAAAACACTGTGGGTTAGTCACTCGGAAGTTTGGGAGTCCAGAAGAGGTTGCCTGCAAAGGATCTCATATTTCCCAGGTGGCTTCACGCATAGTTAAGAGATGTTTGGGCTAGCCTTTACCGAAGACTAGCCTCAGCGTGGAGAGGGGTTCCTGAGAGAAGGGTTGTCTGGGAGCTGTGAAACCAACGAAGCCGATGGCCCATGTTCTGCTCAAGATAGCTTGGTTGAGGTATTTTCCTCTATGACTTTCTACCTTCGTTTTTGAGACAAGGTTTCTCCCTAAGGTCAGAGCACACTGGTTGGCTACACTAAATGGCTAGTGGGAACTCTGAGGATCCACCTGTCTCTGTGGCTGCACCCTCCAGACACCATTCCTGGTTTTTTATATGGGTGCTGGGTATACAAACTCATAATCTCAACTTGCACGGCAGGTACTTAACCACTACACTATCTTTCCAGCCCCAGCAACTTAACTATTTAGGCATCAAGATTCCTTATCTGTAAAACAGGTTGATCTTCTATCAACCACTTGTGGGTCTAGTAGATCTCGAAGATACACCTTCAAGAACACTTTGGGAATGGACGATTTTAAGTAAAAAGGGTTAGTAAGCAGAAGAATACAAGCTAGTTGTATTCTTGAGTTTCGCCCCACTTAACTTGGGGTGTCAGGGTCAAGATTGATGAGGAGAGAACAGAAAGAGCAGAGAGAACATGTGGATGCTTTTTTGGTTATGGCAGCAGACAGCTCTAGGTTTACTTAGCAATTAGGTACTGATTGCCCATGTGCGTTAGTTACTGGCGCTAACGATTTAAGGTAGCTAATTCGATCCTTTTAATAAGCCTATAAAAGCTATGACTGCTGGCTTTACAAAGAAGAACTTGAGCAGGAGAATGGTTAAGTAGCTGGATCAATGCCACACATCGAGGAAGTGACGAGCCAGTATTTGACAGTCATATCCGTGGATCTTCAAGGCAAGACTGACGAGGCGATCCAGTCAAGTGGGGACCACGCAGGATGGACCAGCGCTTAAGACAAGGAAACCCTCGTCCAGGGGCTTGTAGTAACTTCCCTTTGCCTGTCTTCTAATCCACACACACCCACAGAGCACCTCTTGTGTAACTGGAAACTATGCTCGGTTTAGAATAGACCAATAAGCAGCCCCCCCCCCCCCCCCCCCGCGAAGGGCTCCGGAAAGAACCGCACAGCGGAGTGGCTTGTCAGACATCTCGTTTATCCTTAGCCCAGTCCTATTAGGAAAATGGCTCCTATTGCTTGGCCACTATTAAGGATTTTAAACATTATTGCTCTGCAGAAACGATCTGCTTACATAGCTTCCTGCCAGAGAACTGCACGGGTCCGTAATAACCGACGCTCATCTACCCAGTGATTTCATTTCAGAGGCAACCACAGAGTGGTTCTGAAATGGCAATAATTGCCAATCGCTCCGGGGATTAGCTTATTGTCTGGCTACCGCTCTGGAGACAGTGGGCTCTAAGAGGCCATTCAGTGAGAGCGGCAGACAAACTAATTTTTATTTTTTTCTCTCAATGGCTCTCAAAGTGAGCATCTAATTCAGAGCCCATAAAGGTCTGAAAGAACTTCTGAGGTGGAGTTATGGAGCAATTTAGAAAGCCAAAGGTGGGGCACCTTCTTAAGTGGGATGTGTGCGCTTTTAGGGGATAAGCATCGTGAGACGTAGAATGTAAAACAGCCGCTGAGACCATGCCTGCATCCAAATTTAAACAAGTTACACCTCTTTACCTTGCCAAGTATTGTGAAAATAAGTATCTGTAAATCACACTCTAATCTGCTATAAGGATGTTGTTTGAACTAAGTCTCTCCTGAGGGGAGGAAACTCCAAAATTTTAGCACTTTGTTAAGAAGGTGCTAAAGATCAGACAAACTGTCTGCTTTCTTCATTTAACACGCGCCACGTGACCTTCTGGGTGAAGCTGGGTTTTCATCACTTTGCAAAACTCTTCCTTCTCCTCAACCATTTTCAAAGGCGCTACTCTATGCCTGATGTGCTCCAAGCGAGAAGATACAGCAATGAACAAACATGCAAATGTCACTGACTTGTGGAAACCCAGTGTGTGTTTGTGTGTGAGTGTGTGTATACATGTGTGTGACTGTATGAGTGTGTGCATGTGAGTGTGTTGGTGTGTGTCAGTGTGCATGTATATGAGTGTGTTCATATGTGTGAGTGTGCGTGCATGTGAATGTGTGTTAATGTGACTTTGTGTGAGTGTATGCATGTGTGTGTGCATATGTGAGTATGAGTGTGTGTATGTGTGTGAGTGTGTGTATATGTGTGTGTGCATGTGTATGTGAGTGTACATGTGTGCATGTGTGTGTGAGTATACATGTGTGCATGTGTATGAGTGTGCATGTGAGTGTGCATGTATGCATGTGTGTGTGTGTGTGTGTGTGTGCTGGCTAGTGTTATTTTGGTTTAGAATGATTTGGGGAGATGTGTATCCTTTTGGGGAGCCCTGCGAGAGACTGTCTCAACCAGGATGATGGTGAGAAGTGAGGAGACCATCTTGATTATCGGTGGGACCATTCCTGGGATGGGAAACCCTGGACCGAATGAGGTGGGAAAAGCAAGCCCCATCAGCACACGTCCACTCACTGCCCTCTCTTCCCCGGCTGTGACTGTGGATGCAACGTGACCAGCTGCTCTGTGGGTTTGCTGCGGGTTTGCTGTGGTTTTCTCACAATAAAGATCTGTATTGTGAACTGCAAGGCAAAACAAATCCCCCTTTCTCTTATGCTGTTTTTCCCAGGGTATTTTTTATCATAGCAACAGGAAGGAACCAAGCCCGACAGAGTTGATGGAGCTAAACAAACAGCCACAGCATGAGGTAGTATGGAGATGGGGCTGGGGGACAGCTGTGGGAAGAGAAGGGACGAGCCTACACACATTTGGTAACACAATTACTCTAAAACTCAGAGGCGTATAGCAATAGTTGTTTAATTATGGGATAGTTTCCATGTGGCAGGAATGCGGTGGGGCTTAACTCGTGTCTCTGCTTCACGTCTTCTCAAGAAGTTGTATCTGCTGTGGAACAGTTGGCAGGAACCGACCTGTGGCTGCCTGTTGGGCAAAGAGAACTCAGTGCCTTGCTGACTAATGGCGGGGTGGCTTCCACTATCCCTTGGTGTGAGGAGTTCTATACAGTCACATATGGTGTGATAGTCAGTATCCGTCAGAGTCAGAAAGCAAGAAAAAAAAAATCAAGGAATGTACCTAAGATGACAGACATAGCATTCTTGGAGCCTAATTTGCAAAGTAGCATTCCATCATGCCTACTTTATTTACGAGAAGCAATTTGCTGGATCTCATAGCCAAGAGTTAGGGGCAGCATGATGGTGTGAGAACCAGAAAGTGGGGGATGTCGGAGATCATGTGAGATGAAGCCCTGCTATAGTCAGTAAGTCTTTAATGAGATGACATTTAACCCTAAAGAGGAAAGGAACATGACTGTTGGCTGCCTGGGAAAACAGGTCCAGCCACAGATGCACCAGTCCAAAGATTAAGGGGAGACCAGTCCAAGAGGCGGACCTAGAGGCAGCACTGGGTTAGGTGAGAGGGAAATGGATGCAGGCCACGGCGGGCAGTTTGGATATTTTAATTTCATGTGAGGACTTTGGGAGATTGTTAGCGGAAGGATGCTCTGATGAGGGGTGATCAGAGAGGTAACAGACGTGAAGCGGGCGGCATCTGAAAATGCTTGTTTAAAGATCTGACAGGACGTGCAGTGGTTCTGTGTGAACTGTGAAGACACACAGTTAGTCAATGATGATTGTTGGGTGTGGGGACCTAACAAGCGAAACGGCACGGTTTCCCTTCCTTAAACTGGGAAACACCGATGGAGGACAATGCTTTGAGAAGATGCGGATGAGAGGTTTTGTATGTGCTCGAATCTTCCCAGTAGAAGCTCCATAGAGTTGCTGCAGGTCATGAAGTCTTACTTTACCAAGCCTCTTGGCTGCTGGAGATGCTGGGTTTGCCTTTCCCTGCCTATCTGGGTGACAGGTCAGCTGGCTGTCTATGCTCTGGAGTACCTGGAGACTGCTCCTTTCCAGCCCACAGCTTTAGTTCTCGGAACAGAAGATCAATCAGCACAGTAGAGGAAAAATAGAAACATGAGAAATGTGAATGTGTACTGTGCAGAAGACAGACCTCACAGGGCTAAGGGGGCAGCTGTCTCTCTTTTCTTGGTTCCCTTTGATTTTCTTCCATATCCCTTGTAAGAGGCGCATGTTGATGCTGGAGTCGTCTCTGCTGAAAGAGCTACCCTTTCTCTCCCTCATGGAGCTCTACTGTGCCTTGTAACCTCCTGAATCCTGATGTCAATGGAGGTTCTCTCTGCTTAGGGATTTTGGTGTGAATAGGGAGTGTGATGGGGCAGGATCTACTGTCATTAACAAATGTTTCAATTCCAACCGTCCCTGAATGGAGTCTGGCTACTACCTCCTCCCTAGTGTACTTAAGTAGTAAGAGAAATTGACCATGCTTTCTTAGATTGACTAGCAAAGATGGCTGTCAGCCAAGAGTGGCTAACACAAATGAACTGAAGCTACACACCAATTACTCTTGTGTGTGTGTGTGTGTGTGTGTGTGTGTGTGTGTGTGTGTGTGTGTG
>NW_021621071.1:7889683-7928583 GCF_004785775.1 Grammomys surdaster
GTGTGTGTGTGTGTGTGTGTGTGTGTGTGTGTGTGTGTGTGTGTGTGGTGTATAACCAGTTGTGGCTAAGGAGTGTAAAATATAGAAGAGTCTAATGAAACATATCGTGGAAATTATTGCCTGTTACCCTCCCTGTGGGTGTATGTCTAAATACAAATTCTTCAAAATGACTTAAATGGGCCAAAGCTATGTTGTAACTGGATGATAAGCAAGCAAGCAACCAACCAAAACAAAACAAAAATATACGCTGGAAAAATCCCACAAGCCAGTAGTTCCCAGACAAATATTAGCAGTTGCTTATCATCCTAAAAAACTTGTATCTAAGAAAGAAAAAGGCTGGGGAGTTTGTGTTCAGTGAAGACAGACAGAGCGTCAGGGAAGTTCAAAGACCAGAAGGTACATGACATAGACAGGATACCTCATGGAGATGTCTCCCTGAGAGCAGCAAGTGGCCAGGTGAGCAAAGCCACTCAACTCATCTCATTGAGTGTGAGAACTGGGGGTGGGGTGTGGGACTGCGTAAGGGTATCCTGGTTCACGGCTGTGCATGGGCCTAGAACCCCGAGACTCTACATGAGAACCTGTAGGAGTTCAACTGCCCCCTAGAACCCAGAGTCCTGATGAGGTCTCGTCTCCATAGAAATACATTGTTCAGTCACATAGGCCATTACAGCCCCTCCCAAAGTGCACAGATAGAGGGTGTGACCATAGGCCTCAGGCCCTAGGGATTTACATACTAATGAAGGCCAGAGGGCAGAACAAATTAAGCATGCTTCCCCAGAACCTCCCCTTTCCTCCCTCCCTATTTAACTTGGGACTGCCCTGAGTTTTTTTGGGGGGAGTACATCCAAATCCATCCACCATCTGCCATGACAATAAACCCTTTTGGAACCTTAGATTTCCTCCTGTATGTGGGACCCGTAGGCCGCGTGGAAACCCCCCAGGACATCTCCACCACTGCTACAGCCCATTTTTTCCCACAGTAGGGGTGGGGTGAGGAGGTCTGAGCATGCAGGCAATGGATGGTAACATTGAACTGGGGATCACTTGTGGGCAGGTGTGGATTGTTGTTCAGAGAAGGCGTGTGTGTAGACCGAAATGTAGTTTGTAATTCATCACAAATTTCTAGGACTTGGAGAAATTTCTTTTCCCCATAATGCTTGTTCTTCCTTTGGGAAAATTTCCAGGAAGATCTAAGATCTCTGAGGTTGACTTTAGTATGCCGTTTAACAGCTGGTGGTATCAGTGGATGGTTTGTACATGCACGCAGACACACACACACACACACACATCTACACACATAAATCCTGCTTCTAAGAACAGCAATAACAATCTCTTACCATACAGCCCAGATTGGTCTTGAACTCATGATCTTCCTACTTCACTTTCCTGAGTGCTGGGATTATAGGAATGAGCCACCATTTCAAGCTTTAGTTTGCAATATCAGCTGTGTGTTTTCTTTATTTTCTACAGTTTAGATCTGTACTGTCTTACAAAGGTGTATGTATTAAAGGCTCTGTTCTCAGGTTGGTGGTTTTGGTAGGTGGAAGAACTTTTAAGAGGCAAGGTCTAATGAGAGTTTTTCAAGATGTGTGTACTTGAAAGGGATTGTGGGAGTCCAGAACCTCACCCTCTTTCTCTTTGTCTCAGAGGATCTTGCAACATGGCCCAGGCTGGCCTAGAGCAGAGGAAACTGATGCAGGAGAAATCGAGCTCTAGACCAGCTTGGACCATGGTGCAAGATCCATCTTTCTTCCCATTTGCTTACTGCTTGGGACTGCTGCCACATCCTCCTGCCATGATGCCCTGCCTCTACACAGGCAAAGGAGCAATGGGGCCAATATGTCAACGACTGGAACGTCCAAAACTATAAACTAAAAGCAACCCCTCTCTTTGTAACTTGATCATCTCAGGTCTTTGTTACAGCAATGGCACTCTGACAGTGTTTGAGTCAACAGACACTTTGAAGCAAAATGTGAAGTCATGCAAACAATGTAACACTTAACAGGATGTGGGTACTTAAAAACAATAGAAAGGCAGGACTAAGATGCGGTTCTAGCCAATGACAAAGCTTTGAGATCTTGAGTGATTTCTTTGCTGAACAATTATTCAGTACCAGTGTTTATTCCCAATGGGTTCAACTTGGCTGCTTTTTACTAGAGAAGTGGTTAAGAATCACAACCTTGGCCAACCGATGGCACAGAGGGTAAACAAGCTTGCTGTGTGAGATTGACTACCTGTGTTCACTTTCAGTATCTGTGATGGGAGGAAAGATTTGACTCCTTAAAGTTGTCCTTTGGTCTGGAGAGATGCTCCATGGCATGCCCCTCCCACTCCAACATCACACACATAGCTCCCTACATTCCAGCAGCAGCAGAAGCAGCAGCAACAACAACAATAACAACAAATCAACAATTGAAAAAAATAGAACAAAAAATGCCCCACAAATTCAGCCAGAGGTGGTGACTTACTTTTGGTAATTGTAAACTTAACTCTTGGGAGGCTGATGCAGATGGGAAATCAACACACATTCAAGGCCAGCCTGCTCTACTTATCAAGTTCCAGGCCACCCTGAGCTACAGAGTGAGACCGTGTCCCCAAGCCCCACAAAACTGGGGCTGGAGAAATGGCTCAGCAGTTTAGAGCATTTGTTGTTCCTGCAGAGGTCCTGGGTTCAGTTTCCAGCACCCACATGTCAGCTTACAATCACATGGAACTCCAGTTCCGAGGGATCCAGCAGCTTCTGCTACCCTCCTTGGACACTAGGCAGTCACGTGGTGCACAGACACACGTGCAGGCAAACCTCCCACACGAGTTAAGAAAAAAAAATCCCACAGAAATGTATAAACCAAACCAACCAAAGAAAGAAAACCACAAAACTCTAAACTTTTATCTATCTACATGGCTATCTGCCAAAGTATCTATCTATCTATCTATCTATCTATCTATCTATCTATCATCTATCTATCTATCTATCATCTATCTATCTATTGACTGAGGTTTGGCAAAAATTCCGGAACAGATTCTATTTCTCTTAAAAGACACAGACTTGGCACTGAGCTGACAGTAACTGGGTGTGATGAAGTCCTAGCAGGTGGACCCAGAATTCAGTTTGGAGTTCCTGCTCCTTAGACCTCAATTGCTGTACCCCATCACACTCCCACCTATGACATTTCCCTCTGCCTGAGAACCTCCCCTGGGTCTCATAAATAACACTTAGACACACGTTGATTTGTCCTTAAGGGCGGGCTCTTAAATACAGGACTTCATAGAGTATAAAGAAGCCACACATGTTCTTTTCAATGAGACAGCCTTGGAAGGGCAGAGCAGTGACTGGATTTGACTCAGGCGTTTTCAGTCACTCCCGCCATTGCACTGAGAGTGGACAGCAGGGAACACGTGTAAAGCAGCTAGCAGTCGGTTACCAGACCCAGGGAGACTGGGCGGTGCTGTGGACTGTGGTGGTAGGTGTGAGGGTCTTCTGATGAAGTCCAGTTCTGCATGTACACTGAAGACCTGTGTGCCGAGAGATGCTGAGAGGGGATACGGCATGGGAAGCACTAAGGATAACCGGAAACCTTTGTCCTGAGCAGGAGGAATGGAATGGCTGTTTAACTGAGATAGGGAAGATGGATAAGAAAAGACTTGTCAGAAAACAGCAAGAGTTCTCTCTAGGACATGTTCAAGTTGAGAAGCTTACAAGCTATGAGTCAACATGTTGATGGGAACTGACGATGCACATTTGAAAAGCTGGGTGCAGAGAGATACTGCATGTATGTGTGGATACATGTATGTATGTATACATGTATACATGCATGCATGTATGTATATGTGTATGTATGTATGTATATATGTATTATATATATGTATGTATTATATATGTGCATATACACATACACACACACTCTTCTCTCCTAAACCTCGTCCCCTAAGCTTTTTACCTTCTGTAGCCCAAGACTTTCTCTAGACTCTGCACCCGTCTGACACCTGCTGTCTGCTCCATTCAACTTTGCACTAGTTTTCTAGGAGGCACAGACAGCCCATTCAAAGGATCTCAAAGACTTTCCCCTCCCTCTGATCCTTCCCTGGCACTATCTCACACTTACCATATGCTTTTGTGAACTTCTCTCCTGTATCTCCCCAGCTCAGGGTTTCCTTTGTTTGCCACAGACAATGCCACAGGGTAAGGACAAGATGATAGGAATGAGTATCTGACAGCGACACTTCCTGCCTCCCAAGAAGGGCCCCTCATTCAGCTTGCTGATGCTGACAGGGGTGCAGGCCACACTACCTTTCCCATCGAGCTACACGTTAGTCTGGAGGGCTTCCTGGTGGTGTCCCAACTCCTTATGGATTTTTCCATCTCACAAGTGACATCTTTTTTTTTTTTTAAATATTGCAAGTAAATTATTGCCTATAACTAGCTAAAAATTCCTTCAGGCAACCCACATAATACATCAATGCCCAATGCCCCTGTCTACCTCAGCCTCCTGAGCCCTGGGATTCTAAGCATGTAAGACGCCTGGCTCTAGATTAAACAAATGTCACCATTCCACCCAGGAAATGCCAGGACACAGAGCAGTTCTGCCCCTTATTAATGACTCGGGTGAATTGTTTTGTCTTTCCTTCACTTAATTCCTCTTTGACAAAGGAAGAGAATAAGTAACTGTCGTGTGTACGGTTATTGTGTAGGCGCCAGAAATTAAAAAATAAAAGTATCGCTAGCAGCGACGAGCAGCCCTTGTCATTGTGATAGAAATTACGACATTGTGTTGTGATTCGTAAGAGACATAAATTACATATGAATTATTAACGCTAATCTCATCCCTGTGCAGTTGCTGTAGGTCCTTTTGAGAACCTACTCAGGTTCTCGGAAGCCCCAGCCTTCATGGAAGTCATGTAATGGGCATGGTACTCCTGCCATTGGATTCCCGGCCCCAGGTGAAGGTTTGCAGTATGTGGAGGACTTTTATGTTGCATCCCCTCCCCACCCCCACACATGCATTATAACTCTGGATGACACTTACTCTGGTCTTCTCAAGATGGGCTTCTGCTGGTGTGTGCCATTCTGTAGGGGTGCAGAGCTCTTGTCTAGGCCACCTGTCACCTATCGCCATGATGCTGAGCCTGTGTCTGGCCTCTGATCATCTTCCACATCGCTTTTGCCCTGGACTTCTTTACTGAGTTCCTAGCTGTTGTGGTATGCAGTTTTAGAAGTTTTGGCACAACCTTAGAATAAATTTGTAAGCCTTTGTTCATGTAAAGTCAGTATGAATGTCAGTACACTTCAGATGGGGAGGAGCTAAAACTCTACCTTTTTTTTTAAATAATAGCTTTATTGAGATATGATTCACATGTCATACATGTCACTCATGTGGCATGTAACTGACTAACAGAGTTGTACAACTGTCACTGTGATCAAGTCTAGAACATTCTCGCACCATCTTCCCCCCTCCCCCCAGTTTTTATTTTCTAGTAGTTGACTGTAGTGAGAATTTTGATTTCTTTAAAAAATCCAGTTATGGGGACTGGAGAGATGGCTCAGCAGTTAAGAGCACTGAATGCTCTTCCAGAGGTCCTGAGTTCAATTCCTAGCAACCACATGGTGGCTCACAACCATCTGTAATGGGATCTGATGCCCTCTCCTGGTGTGTCTATAGACAGCTACAGTGTACTCATGTAAATAAATCTTTTTTTAAAAATCCAGTTATAGTTTATTTTTTAATCCCAGGTGTGGGATATGAGGCTGCTTCTATTTGTCTGTAACCGTTAATTATGATTGTCTTGTGCTCTGGGTGGGTGGGTGGGTGGTGGGTGCATGATCTTTGTCAACTGTAGATAGTTTAATTTTAGAGAGGGTATAAATGAGAGAGCCCCGAGGGGGCCTGAGGTGGAGGCCCCTCCCTCCTTCTGCTGCTGCTCCTGCTGCGTCATTTGCTACTGCTGGTTTGCTGGGCTGCTGGATATCCTGACAACAAAGATTGATTGGACTTGCCCCAAGGAACCCAATGACCCTAATCAGCAGGAAGTAGCCTATAGCAGTTTACGCCCTCTTTCCCCTCTAACCTTCTTTCTGTCCTACCTAGTGTTGGCGGGGAGGGGGTTAAAAGAAACTAGGGTGGAAGAGAGGTGAAGGTATAAGAACCCAATAAATTGATGAAACAACACCACCAACAGTTGACTCTCATTTCTCCTAGTTCCGTGCCCCTACAGATCGATGATCTCCTGCTAGGTTTGCCTACTCAGGCCATCTCCTGCACATGGATGCTATGTGGCCTTTTGTAATGAATGTTTCCTTAGCAGAATTTTAAGGCTCATCCGTGTCCTAGCCTGTGTCATCACTTTTTTTTTTCCAATGCCAAGTCATTTTTACATTTTTTTAACTTGTAAGCAAACAATTGATCCAGCTTCTCGTTCCCCTTTATCACAGAGCTGTCAAGGTGTCCAATGTCAGTCATTTGTCAACTTCTCCAGCATGTGGTGTCAAGTGTTTGGGCTTGCAGGCAGAGCTGCAGTGTCAGAGATCCAGGAAGCCATTAGTCTAATGACCACGTGGGTTATGAGATGTCTCTGCTCCCTTCCTGAAGTTTTTTAATTGGCAACCTTTGGCCTTTTGTTTGCTAATCTTTGGAATATGAGGTCTATTGTGGTTGGGAAAGGCAAGGCTAATGTTCTACAAAAAAAAAAAAAAAGCCTGGCAGTGGTGGCACACACCTTTAATCCCAGCACTAGGGAGGCAGAGGCAGGCAGATCTCTGAGTTCAAGACTAGTGTGGTCTACAGAATGAGTTCCAGGACAGCCAGGGCTTTGCAGAGAAACATTTTTGTCTCAGAAAAAAAAAAAAAAAAAAAGAAAAAAGTGTGGATGTGTGAATGCACATGGAAACAAAGACAACCTTGGTACTACCCTTCAGGAGCCACCCACCTTGTTCTCTGAGACAGGACTGCTCACTGGAGCCTGAGGCTTGCTGTCAATGAGGCTGAGCGGGTTGGCCAGTGAGCCCCAGGGATCTCCCTGCCTTTGCCTCCTCATTACTGAGATTACAAGTACACACCGCAGGTCACAATATTCAGCTTTTATGTGGGTGCTGGTCATTGAAGTTGGGTCCTCATGCTTGTTGGTCCAGGCTTTCCTGACTAAGTATCTCTCTGTCTCCTAATGTTTCATCCCATGGAACAGCAGTGTCCAGCATCACTGAGGTCCTGCTGAGTCCTCAGAGACAATGTATTACATTACAATGTCCTCAGAGACAATGTATTACATTACAATGTCCTACAAGAGAATGCCTGAGACCTTAGGTTCTGATTCCTCCCTTGACTCAGAGGAAATCTTGTTGTGGACAAGGGGTGTCCTTCCCTCAGACAGGACTAGATTCTACTGTTATTTTAGACATTCTTATTTCATCCTTAAGTTTTCCCTGAGTGAGAAGAATATATCTCAAGATGGAAAACAGATGAGAAATTATGTTGATGCAAAAAATAAAATTACCATGCTTCAGAGTTCACTTATCATTTAAATCTCAGTGTAGTTTAATAACGTATTTGAAAATTTTTATACCGATATGTCTTTTTTGTTTTTTAATTCTGGGCCAGTGATTGAAACTTTTTTCAAAGTCACAAACATCTGTCACTTTTCTCTAATGGCTTAAAAATTCTTGAAAATCGTGCATTTCTATGATAACAGGCTGGTCAGCAACTTGATTTTTCTTCTGCTTCTTAAACTTTTCTTTTGATGACATTGAAATGATGTCATCTACGCTACGGTGTGTGTTCATTTCTGCATATATTACACATTCTGTGCCAATTATTTATTTTATTTCTGTTATACCATTCTATTGTAACTATTTTTTCAAGTTTTAGCCTCAGGATACATCTGTATTCTTTTAATTTTTTATTTTATTTTTTTTAAGGCTTGCTTATCTTTATGTGTGTATTTGTCCTGCACGAACAATGTTTGTGCCTGGTGCCTGTGGAGGTCAGGTCCCCTGGAACTAGAGTTACAGATGTTTACGAGCTGCCATGTGGTTCTGGGAACTGAACCTGGATCTTCCCCTGGGAGCAGCGAATGCTCTACACCGCTGAACCACTATTTCTGTTTCTCCTTTATATTATTATATAATTATATAATTACCGAGCTTCCCAAAATGCCTTTGCTTATTTGGGCTGTATCCACTCATGCTAGAGACATTTATGAAGTAATTGTTAACTTACTTTAAAGCAACAGCAAGGTCATGGGATGTAACACAAAGAACATACTTCTGATGAAAATTAAGACAAGAAGAAATGTGTGCCTTGTTCTGGTTTCTATTTCCGCCTCCAAGTTTGGCTAATTGAACGGCTGAGGTGGTAGCCAGATTCTTTTGCTTTCTTTATCCTTCCTTCTGTCTTCTTCTCCCAGCTCCTCCCCCTGGAGCACCTCCCCCCTTCCCCAGATCCAGTCTTCCTCTGTTTCCCTTCAGTAAAGAGCAGGCTGCCCAGGGATCTCAAGCACACAAGGCATGGCAGGTTACAAGACAGGGCACCTCCCCTTGTATTAAGGCTGCACAAGGCAACCCAGTAGGAGGAAAAGGGTCCCAAAAGCTGACAAAAGAGTCAGAGACAGCTCTCCTCTCCCTCTTCCCCTCCCCCACTGCTCCCACTGTTAGGAGTCTTGTAAGAACACCAATAATAACCAAATAAGCTTTCTACACAACCATAACATATATGCGGCTGCCAGATTCTTATAGACAGATTTTCATTTGGTCCGGTGTGATATGTTGGGTTTGCTGAGTATATGGGTATGGGGGATCTGGCATTACAGGGGTACTACTATGTTAATGATCCTCTTGCGTAATTCCACCCACTATCCAAACCTCAGCAAGAAACAGACTCACAAACATGAGTCTACTTTTTTTTTTGGTAGTGACAAACTCACCTGTTTTTTTTTTTTTTCATTTCCAAGCCAAAACCTGACAAATTGGAACAAGATTTCTTTAAAGCAAAAGTAACATTTCATGCTTGCAACATAAATCGAAACACAACTATTGTCCCCTGGTAACAACCGTGATACTTCTTTATGCGGGAGAAGTACTGTAGACATATTTCCCTAGCTTGTCACTAGGATATGGTATAGAGCCATACTCGCATGCTGAGATTTAGTGAAACTGGTAATTTAATGCTTCGCCGGGAACACGCTTCAGTAAAGCTGCGTGTAGGAAGATGCTCAGGTTGATGAAAGCAGTCCCTTTAAGTCCCCTCCTGTCTCTACCTCAGCTGGGTATTGTTATGTAATCCAGGCAAACCTCAAATTCATGATCTTCCTGCCTCTGCTTCCTGTTAAGACTGCTGCTCCCTCCAGCTCTCTCCTCCTTCCTCCCTTTCGCTCTCTTTCCTTCATTCACTTATTGTGAACACACAATGGTTAGAAAACATTGATGTCTGGGTACAGTTTGGGGATCGTTACCTTGCCTTACCCGGGATTATGTTTTCACCATGACTGTAAATGTCCATAGAGCAAATCAGGTCTTTAACATTACTGTGAGTGCTTTTGCTCTCACAGATTCCCTAAACTGTCCCCAGGATGCCGCAGACCACTTTCAGGAGGGGGAAAAGAAGGGAAAGGAAGGTTCCAAATGACGTCTTGTGCTTCTTCCCGACACGTTGCTAAGACGATGTGTTCACGTTTCCTGGCACGTGCCGACTGCCCTCCTCCTCTCTCCTGTCTGTGGTGTGACTAGAGATTGTCTTTGGGAGCCCCTGATGCTGAGCAGGTGTGTTTCCTTGCTCTGCCACCAGCTCCTGTAGATTGTTTCTGTCTTTTATGCAACTGTAAAGATTTAGCGACAAAAGCGCTGGCACGCGCTTCGGAATGCTGAGTACACAAACCCACTAGAAAGATGGCTGACCGGAAGTGGATATGCGCTGCTCGTGGTTTGAAAGTGTTTGTTCCTTAGTGGAGGGCTGGATTAGTTACTTTGAACATGTTTTCCTTCACTTCATTTTATCTGGCTTAGAACTGGGAGGTTGAGGGAAAGTTTCTGACATTCTAGGTTAGGCCTGGGAACTACCTGCAGGACAGCCTTCCCTTAGCCCTGTCAAGCAAACCTCTATGGAATCTTCAATCTGTAAGTCTATGGGGCTCCCTTCCAAACTCCTCAGGGCTTGTGTGTATAAAAAATGGCACTCGGCAGCCTGAATCGAGGGTCCAGTTCCTTGCCATGTCCCTCTTTTGAGGCCAAAGAGTCTGTGTGGGAAGAAAAACTGCTTACCTGTGAGACTAGGGAACGAATGGGACTAAATGCGTTTGGTGACTTCTGAGCTAACTATCCTAGAACAAGCTCTTATTCATATCTGAAATTCTGCTCGTGTTTTGTAGATTTTAGTAGAATTCGTTCAGAACCACAAGCTCTGGCAGACTCTAAGAATCCAAGACTTGTTCTCTTCAAAACCTCACTTGTTTATTAAAAACCAAGGGTCTCCCATGTGGTACTGTCGTGATAGACCTGGAAATGGAGCAGTGAATAAAATAGACACCGCCCCTGTATTCAGGAAACTTCTAGTCTAAAAGAAAGAAAAACCATGATGAACATGCAAGTGTAAATGCTAATGTTAGCCAGAAGCATGTATGAAGGAGATAACGCAGTACAATGAGACCATGTTTGAGAAAGAGCCAGAGGGACTGGGCAGGAGAGGGTCTGAAGCAGAGATGCAGGAAGCCCAGGGGCCCACGGGGGAAACACTTGGAGCAGTTTTGAAGAAAAGAATGAGGGTGGCTTGGCTTGAGTGCAGTGAATGAGAGAAGACAACTGCTGGTGAGATCAGAAGCTTTGGAGAACGGAGGGAGTGGGGAGGGGGAGAGAAAAGGGGAGGGGGAGAATGATTTCCTCTTCCCCTTCTTCTTCCTCCTCTTCTTTTTCTTTTGCCTTCTCCTCTTCCTTTGAGATAGGGTTTCTTGCAGCCAAAGCTGGCCTCAAATTCACTATGAAGTCAGGGTGACCTTGAACTTCTGATCTTGACTGTACCTCCCGAGGGCTGGGATTACTTGTGTACACAACCATCCCTGCATCTGGCGCACCTTTGACTCTTCACTAATCACATATCTGAGGGTTTCAATGTCAGGACCTAATTGTTGACTCAAATGTCTATCTAAATAGCCCCACACTGGAGTGTCTACATTCTACACCATACTGGAGTTTCAAAACCTGGGCACAAAACCTTCAGTCTATAGGAGTCAGACATCCGTATTATATTGTAGACAAGATAGGAAACAATTGGAAGGTTTATAATAGGGCATGGCATGACCTGGTATGAATGTCCACTTGACTCTGGATGTGTGTGTGTGTGTGTGTGTGTGTGTGTGTGATTGGCTGGAGGGGGAGCAATGAGGTCAGGAGGTGCCATTGAAAGGCTATGGTGATGGGTTGGCTAGGTGACAAGATGATAGACATGGAGGGAAGAAACATTTGAAGACGTGGTTCAGAGGAGGAGATAAAGGTAAGGCATTGAAGACCCAGTTGACCCGTTTTCCCTCTGTGCTACTGAATGGATGGAGAAGCGGAAGACAAGAGAGGGCCGGGTCTGAGGGAGAACAGGCAGCCATCAGCCACTCTTCGATCGTGGAAAACAAAATTGTTGTTTTGTGTGTTGTATCACGGACAACTGTGCTCAGCTGTAGCGAACCAAAACCTAACAGACCACATCTTAAACAAGTCAGCGATTTAATTAATCGAGCCATTTTATACACAAGTAGCACTCCAAAGATAGACCTAGCTAAGATGGCAGCCTGGGAATGGCGGATGACCTCTTCTCCTTAGTTCTTCTTCCTCTGCCTCTCACCCTCTTCAGTGTGATCCAGATGCAGCAGCCCTGGGCAACAGCTGCATCAGCACTCAAGGTTAAAGATGGGATATGTTAAAAAAAAAAAAAGGAAAGGGAAATGAAGTAGAAATTTCTGGATTCTTTGGAGATTCACTTGTGTCATGTGATGGTTTTCTGGAAACTATCTTACGAAGTCATGTTTTGTTGAAGCAGACATATGGGAGGATGTTTTGCTGAGAACAGACACAGGGTGATTTTCCAGAAGCTGCCCAGCAAAAGGGCATGTGGTGTTTTGCTGGAGCGGATACTTGAGAGAACACATGATGTTTGGAAAGGGTATAAGTGTAGCCCAACGGACAGTGGATGTCGCTCTTGCCGCTCTTTGCTGGTCTCCATTGGGCTTGGCTTTGCTGATGACTCTCAGGCACTGGTTCCCCTTATCTTCTTTGCTGAAACACACCAAAGAACTTCTTATGATATTCTGGCAGCTTCTTGCTGCTTCTGCGGACTCAAGCCAATCGGAAGTTTCTTCTGGATCAAACTGCCGTGGCTGATTCGTGAGTGGCGTTTGCAGAGTGGATCCAGCTGCCACTGCTGATTTCTGTGAACTAAACTGCTGATATCCTGTCAGTGAAGATTGGAATCGCCCCAAAGAACTATTTCCAAACAGGTTAATATCCCCCTTTGTCCTATTAACCTTTCCTTCCCACTGCCTCTGGTGGGTGGTGGGCTAGAAGGGAGGTTAAAGCATTTAAGAACCCTTAATAAAGTAGGTTTTGAAAAATCTAAGCCTAAAGGGAAATATATGCCTTAGGACAGTAAAAGCTTTTCGAGAAACTCCCAGCAGAATTCACTGACCAGAATTACATGTGAATAACCCTAGACCAAAGAGGCTGAGGTTTTGGTTGGACACACTGGCCCGCTGGACACAATTAGGGCACCTTCATCAGTAGGGGGTGAGTGGACATGGTGGATCCAGGCAGCCAGCCTCATCATCAAGGATATGTTACATTTCCTGGTGAACATTCCCATGGAAACTCTTGTAAGGTTGGAAAAACAGCATTGAGTTCGGAGGGCGAGCAAAAGTGATGGTAAGA
Source organism: Grammomys surdaster (assembly GCF_004785775.1). Classification (NCBI taxonomy): domain Eukaryota; kingdom Metazoa; phylum Chordata; class Mammalia; order Rodentia; family Muridae; genus Grammomys; species Grammomys surdaster. The sequence goes on from NW_021621071.1 coordinate 7,902,576, forward strand.
GCTTGGGTATGTATCACTTTCCTCATGTCTGACGACACACACTTGCACACACACACACACACACACACACACACACACGGCAAAAGCAGTGTAAGGAAGCGTGATGGCTAATCTTCACTGTCAACTTGACAGGGTTTAGAATCACTATAGAAACCCATCTCTGGGCGTAGCCTGTCAGGAACTTCCTAGAGTAGGTTTATTTTGGTGAGAAGACCCAGACTAAATATAGGTAGTGCAGTTCCATGGGCTGGGGCCCTGGACTGAATCAAAGGTAGTGTGAGAGCAAGCAAACAACCTGAGCCCCTGTCGACTTAGATTTTTCAAAACCTACCCTAGTAAGGGTTCACAAACACTTCTATTCCCCTTCCAGTCCACCATCAAAAGGTAGGAGAGTGTCATGGTTTGTATATGCTCAGCCCAGGGAATGACACTATTAGGAGGTATGGCCTTGTTGGAGTAGGTGTGGCTTTGTTAGAGTAGGTGTGGCCTTGTTGGAGTGGGTGTGGCCTTGTTGGAGTGGGTGTGGCCTTGTTGGAGTAGGTGTGTCACTGTGGGCATGGTCTTTAAGACCCTCATCCTAGTAGTCTTCAGATGAAGATGTAGAACTCTCAGCTCCTCCTGCACCATGCCTGCCTGGATGCTGCCACACTCCTGTCTTGATGATAATGCACTGAACCTCTGAACCTGTAAGCCAGCCCCAATTAAATGCTGTCTTTATAAGACTTGCCATGGTCATGGTGTCTGTTCACAGCAGTAAAACCCTAACTAAGACAGGGAGAAAAGATGGTAAATAGGACAAGGGGGTGTGGACCTGCTTAGAAGTATTTCCTTGGGGGCGGGGGGTGGGGGGAGAGTCCAATCTTCATTTATCAGGATTCCAGCAGTCCCATTCATTCACTAGTGTCAGGCTACCAAACACAGATCAGCAGCAGCGGTATGATTCAGCAGAAACAGCCAGACCTCTGTTGAGTCAGCACAAGTTAGCAGGTGCCACCAGAACAAGCCGAGACGCCGGTAGGTCTCTGCCGCGCCTCTCTCTCAATGACGATCCGTGAAGAGAGGAGAGCAACTAAGCATTGCTAGGTTAGCTATGCAAGCGCCCCGTCACTGTCTGTTGAATCCTACTGATACTCTCTCCAAACATCACGTGTCCTCTCACAGGTCTCAACTCAGCAAAATACCATGTGAGTCTGCATCACATGACAGGACCAGACGCTTCCACTTTAAACGCTAGCGTTTGTCTCTCTCTGGTTGCCGATTGTGGATGCCATGTGACTGACTGCCTCATGCTCTGGTTACTGCCCCTTCCCCACTATGCTAGACTGTATGAATTCTGGGCCAAAATAAGCCTTTCTTTTCTTAAGTTGCTTTTATAGTGACAAGAACCACTTCAATAAACTCAATCGAGAAACTCCCTAACAGACATACCAAGATGTTTGTCTCCTAGGCCATTTCTAGATTCTGCCGTGTAGACATTTTATAGTAACCATCACGGGGAGTTATTAGGGTGTGGCTATATTAACATCCAAGAAGGAATATGAGATAAATTGGGAAGAGAATAAGGTTTGGAACTTGTCAATTTTGGATTCATTACTATGACTTGCCTCAATTTTATAACCTCAATAAAATGTAAACATATATTTTCCTTATATCAGAAACTGTTTTGGACTCTCAAAGCTCCCAAAGATGTCTGTCTTTTTTTTTCCCTAAGAGGCTTACAGATGTGAAGAAAACACTTTAGTTTTATGCAGTGGTTTTGGTTTTTTTTTTATATATATATAACATGTACTAAAGTAAACTCACTATACTAGTTTCATTTCTGTCGTTAGGATAAACACCCCGAGCAAAAGCAGCTTTGGGGAGGAGAGGTTTGTTTTCACTTGTAGCTCCAGATTACAGTCCATCGTTGAAATCAAGGTAAGGACCCAAGGGAGGAACTTGAAGGCAGGCCTGCTTGCCATTTCACACAGCACTGCCTTCAACCAAGGAGCTAATTTCCTAGCCAAGAAGTATAGCAGTAATGGAGAATGTCTTTTGCTTGCGAGCTGGCAGACAGGCTTATACTCAAATCAGCCTTAGTTTACAGTTCAGGAACTGTAGCCTAGGGGTTGTGTCACTCACAGTGGGCTAGCCTTCCTATATCAATTAACAATCAAGACATTCCTCTACAGACATGCCCACCAGTCAATCTAAGATAGTAATTCCCCAGTTTAGCCTATCCTCTCAGATGGGTCTTGGACTGTGTGAAGTTGAGAGTTAAAACTAACGGGGACTCGTTTACCTAGACTCGTTTGCAGCAGATTCACTTTTTAAAGCGAGAATATAAAGTAATTTACTGTGAGCAATGTACTGCCTGTGTATGAAGGTATGCACATTTCGATTTGGAAATTCTAATAGGAAAAGTCCAGGTTTTAAAACATAATTAAATAATAGCAAGATGGCCATTAAAATTAATGCAATGCATTATAGAACGCTAAATTAATGTTTGAGCAAAAGAGCTGAAAATGACTTGCCATGTGACTCCGGTTTAGGCTGGGACTGAAGAGTCCTTTCTGGACTTCATTTCTAGCTCTTACTTCTCTTGGGAGTCCCGAGGATGCACAATGTTCCAAATTAAGTCCTTCATCTTTTCCACCTCCAGGTCCTTTCCCTGAATCATGTTTTCCTGGATTCTATTTTTTTTTTCCTGCAGTGAGTCACTCTCTTATTCTTTTGACCTGTGCAAGAACTCAAGGTGCCAGTCTAGAGAAGTGTCCCCTTTGCTTTACTTTTTATCGGTGACACTCTGTGACCTCTCTTTTTGAATCTGTTCTGTCTCCTCTCTGCTGGATTACCAGTATCTCCCCTTTGTTCTTAGGCATCCCCTCTAAAAAGCCATCTGTGTGGCTGGAGCGAGAGAGTGTCCCAAGCCAAACTGTCCAGTTTGTTATTTGGCCAACTCTCTTCCAGATCCCAATCCCAATGACACTCTACAGCCCAATCTACTTTAAGCCTCTCAGGCTGAGCCATATATGATACTATATATCATACATATGATACTATATACAGAGGTACACAGAGCCTACAGAGTGTAAACATGTACACACAGAGCATTAAGGCGGGATGATATTTAAGATCTAAACCCAACTCACAATGAAGCTATTATTTTGAGGAATACCAAGGAACGCTTCATGACACACCTCTATAAAGTACTTTACAGAGCCCGGTTTATGAAAGTTGATCTACAGAAAGAAACTAGTTGCATCACCATGACCTATCAGGCCTCCTATGACCCAGTCCCCACCTTCCTTAGAAGCTTCAGATGACCTCTCCCCATCGTGAACTTCACGTCTCGTAACTGAAAGCCACATCCTGTTCCTGTGTACAGTGCGCTCCTCCCCATGACTCTGCTAGAGCAGTTTCCTCTGTAACAGCTCTCTGTTTGGCTACCCATGCTTGTTACTCAACCCTGGGCCTAAGGAATTCCACGTTGAGCTAAATATGTGTCCTCTGAGGTCCAGCTACCATAGCATAAACACAAACACAACTTGTGCCTGTCTCTTTTCACTCTACCTGTGGAAAAAGAGTTCAAGTGATATGGGTTGGTAGTGGTGGTGATGGCTTAGCTACTGTAGAAGAAGCAGGTAGGGCTGAGGGGGCTGAGGAACCTGTTGGATGTTTTTCTGCAGTAGGGGATGAGCTGGGGTGTGAATTCAGACAGCTCGCCCCTAAGGCTGCACCTGTATTCCGGAGGGCAGGATGAGAGCTGGCAATGGGCCCTCAGCAAGTGCTCATTGCTGTATACTCAGTGTGTGCTCCCTGTACTTCTATATAACTAGCATTATGGAAGTTCAGCATGAGGTAGCAAAGAGCATCATTTTGTTGTTACTTCTGGCAAAGCCAGTAATAGAAAAATGTCGGTGCTGAGGGATGGCCAACTAATTTACCAAATTACCCTCAGCATGCTTGTTCTCTCAGACATGTGCTCCCGGTGTGGACAACCCTTGGTGTTAGCCTCGGTAGAAGAAAAACAACCTGGCATTTGATGAGGACTCTGTCTTGTCACCTGTCTTTCCATTCAAAGCCCAGTAGGAGTGTCTTGTTGGAGGTGAATGTGAAATGTTTTCTATCTCAAAGATACTTTCATGTACCAAAAGGGATAGGAGTTGACGAGTGGTATTAGCATATATAGGATACATGAACAGACTGCTGTTTCTGCTCATACAGAAGCTGTTTTTCAGAGCTACAGATAAATCTGTGATAGTCTCTGTACTTTAAAATATTGCTAGGTGACTTGGGAATAATTGAAGGGTCTTCAAGTGGGTCTCTGAATTGGTATTTTTAATTTACAAAGTTCAAATATATTATTTTTTTGTTACGGTCTGTGAAGATCAAAAGTCTTCACAGACTGATTATACTTTTGAATTATAAATGAGAAATGAGGGGGTCATGATCTCCGTAAGCCTTTTCTTTGCTTCTTAATTAAAATTCTCAGATGAAAGAAAACATTGAAAGCAGAATATTGGCTTATAAATAATAATAATAAAAAAAGATGGTAACTTCCACGGTATACACTTTACAATTTTGTTATAGAGTCAAGATATTCCATGAGACCAAATAATCCATTGTTTAGAATAAAGACCTGTATAACTCTCTATCCAAAACTAAACCTACACTGGGAATACTTGAAAGGGCCTTGACGTTTGCCTGGTTGCATCACTGAGAATCAATCATTTAACACAGACACAGACACACACACACACACACACACACACACACTTTACAACTCTTTCATCTTAAAGGGACATGCTTACTAGTTCCTATTTTTCTTCCTCTCTCAAAATTAATGAGTTATTTCTTCTCTAACATATACGCAAGAGCTAGCCTGAGCTCGCCCTGGCTTCTCACGGTGGTCTCTCTTCACTCTGACTTCTGTGCTCTCACGGGCTCACCTGGGAGAGCTCTAGACACCACTGAGGTCGGCAAACCCAGTTATCTCCTCGTTCATCTTAGCTGATGCGGGACTAATCTCCAAGCACTTGCTTGAATCCGTCTTTAGAAAATGGCCGCTCAAGCGTGCTTTCTTTATTCTTTGAGTCTACCGTGTGCCCTCACACTGGGAGAATGCTCCTGGCGAAAAAGAGAAAGAAATTTTGATTTTTTTTTTAAAGCCCACAATAATTAAAAAAAAAAAAATCTTAAAGCTGAACTTGTAATGCTCACAGCAAACTGATTACACAAAATCTATCAACCCACAGGATTTTCTGTTTCTGTTTACTAGTGAACTGTAAATGTAATCCCCGAAGAGGGAAGATACCAAACTCAGGTAAGAGATCTGGGTGAGGTTTACAGGGTAATGTTCCTTCCCCTGCCCCCTCACCCCGTCATCCCCTCTCCAGAATATTTTAACCAAACCCAAGGTGACCTGCTTTAACTATTTCCTCCATAGTCAGTGTGGTCTGGCTTCATGCCCTCCCTGTCTTGTTGGCATATGTGTGTGGCAAGCCAATTCTGCTTTCCGATTAAACAGTGCGAAGGGGTCATCCACTTCCGAATCCAGCTCTTGCAAAGACGTGATCCAAAGACATCTTCCTGTTAGCGGGTGCACATTCTCATCTGCGAACCATATTGGGTCATCTCGTTGACCTGGGCTGAGGAAGAGAAGCAACTTTTTGAGGTTCCACTTAACCTCGTTGAGTGTGTGGGTCTGATGTGCCCGGATGTGGAGCATGTGGAACTTTGGAGAGGCGGAAGTGCTTGCCTTAGTAGTTTGCTGACCTTTGCGATACCAAATGAGGAAGCTAAGCATTCCGGGTTCCGATCCCTCCTGAAGCGAAGAGTAGCTGCATTGGGCTTTCTGGCCAATGGGCAAATGCCAAGTTCTGCGGTGGAAAGCTTAGGGGGCCTTTTTATTTCCCCGATCGAAGGGGTAGGAAGCTGTTGGCACTGTTCCCTCACCCTTTTTAGTCTCAGACATAGCTATGACATCTGCAGCTACTGTCCTCATTCTGCAACGTGGAGACAATAAAGTCTAAAATTGGTAGCACAAACTGTGTGTGATAGCTTATGCCTGAAACCCCAGTACTTAAAAGACTGAGGCAGGAGGATCCTAAGTTCCAGGTTTCTACCTTTTGCTTCGACATGTGTCCTGGGACATCCTATAGCCAACATGCTGGAATTTTACTACAAGGAAGCTGGAAGTTGGAGGAACCGTGTGGGGCCCACAGAAGTAGCAGTTCCAGCTCTCCGAGGCTTCCCAGTGAGAACTGCCAAACTGGAGTGTGCCAACCTGCACAAGATGTCAATACCCAGTCTTCAAGGTCCCCTCACAGATACAAAGGGGAACAGAAAAGCTATCTTCCTCTAAGGCAGTGGTTCTCAACCTATGGGTAGTGACCCCTTTGGGGACCCGCATATTAGGTATTTCCATGATTCTTAACAGTAGCAAACTTAGTTATGAAGTAGCAATGAAAGTAATTTTATGATTGGGGGGTCACCACAACATGAGGATCTGTACTAAAGGGTTACGACATTAGGAAGGTCGAGAACCACTGGTTAAGCCCTTCCCAAATTGCAGATTCATAAACAAAATAAACATTATTACCAGCTGTAAGTTTAGGGTGTGGTTTGTAAAACAGTAAAAGACCCAAACTTCTTACCTTTTATGCCACATGTTGTTGTTTTTGTGACTTGCAGTCTGAAGCATACCTACCTGGACTGTTCAGCAGAGATTAGAAGAACTAGCTTCAATGGTCTGAGTCCTGTGTGCTGATTGTCTGTCCTGTTCCCGATACCCTGGTTGTTTTTGTCGACTTTGCCAGAAGGCTGTATTGCAATTGGCCACTGATGAGGACACTGATTTAGTCACATACGTGTTTGTTTTATAATCAATCTGGGCTGCCAGCTTGGTGGTGATCCTTCATTTCAGCAACCTGGAGGCAGAGGCAGGAACATCTCTGATTTCAAAGCCAACTTGGTCTACATGGGGAGTCTCAGGCTAGCCAGGATAACATGATGAGATATTTCCAAAAAGTAAATTAAAATAAAACAAAATAAAACAAATAAAAATAAGGTCAGGATGCCACGGATACCATATTCTTTCTTGCCCCTTTGGTATTTTAATAATAACAAACAGCAGTGATCACCCGTTGCCAAAGCCTGAGAGTCTGCTTCACCTTGGGGTTTCCGTATGTTGTCTTCACAGAACCCTCCTAGCATTTGACAGCTTTGTTCTTTCCCTGACATTTGCAGCTTTTTAAATAGATGAATATTTAATATCGTGTTCCATAGGCTCGATTCTTTGAAGAGAAATACCATGAGTTAGTTCTCACTTCTTTAAAGAACTAATGGTCACTCATTGCTGGTGGGGTTTATCTGAAGCCTTTACATATGATTTTAATAATAAATTTATTGATAAGCCTAGCATTCATACATTAAATACTAAAATAAATTATTTTATTATTATTTAGTGACAGAGATTCCCAAGACAGCTGTGCAATAGAGTTTGAACAGTTCTCCCATAGTACTGCATGAATAGAACTGTTAATCCCAAGAGCTGGTTTCATGAAGACCAACTGCATTGTGGAGTGTCTATTGACTCAATATCCACATCCTTAAATGCACACTGGGATGGAGCAGGGCAAGCATCTGATTTACCGAGGAGACATGGGTGTGTGGAGGCTAGCTTGGGGCAGACAGGGCTCTTGTAAAGAGATGCCACACAAATGATATCACATGCAGAAGCCGCTGCTGGGATTGGAAAATGGCTGGGCGGAGAGCTGCAGCCGCTCTTGGATCTGACTGTCTGATTTAGTGTGTTTCAGGGTCACACTTACCTCCCTGGGTGGGCTGGAAAATCTCTTTGAGTGCACTAATACTTACTAGAAGCCCTGCATGGTAATTTAAAGGGCCTGGGAATGCCTTGTTTGGTTATAAGCAGGAAGGTGCCTTTGCAGAAACTGAGCTGATATCTCACTGGGACGCCAAAGCAGGGCAGATGTTCCTTGCTGGGTCTCAAATGAGGTTGCTTCCAGCATGATTTCCTTCAGTGAACAGGAAACAACAAGAAAGGAAAGACAATTGCCTTTCCACAGCAGCTCCTACAGTAGACGAAAATAAGCACTCATTCCCAGCCCGTCCTTCTACTGGATCAGGGATGCATGAGGCAACGCTTTGTGTTGAGGCTTCCTGATGTTTTAATTTTTGTAACCTGTGAAAAATACGCTGTTCCCACATTTCACTGACAGAGATTCCTTGGGATTGGTATCACCCTTTTACTTGACTCCAAGTCCCCTTTAATTCTGGTGCGTGAGTCTCTCTCTCTCTCTCTCTCTCTCTCTCTCTTTCGCTCTCTCTCTCTCTCAATATCTCTCTCTCTCTCTCTCTTCCTCTCTCTCTCTCAGCTAGTGCTCATACAGAAGTTAAGAGAGTCATCTAATTTTATCCCTCAAACACAAGCTCAGGATTCTTTTCAGGGAATGAAAATGAAATTCCACAATCAGTCTGGAGACCTCAGGAAAAGATCTGTCCATTCTAACTACTTGGACATCATCCGACCCTTCGTCTCACAGTTACCCAAAAAAACAAATGTAACTATGCTTCCCGTGTGAAAGCCAAGGCCCAAAGTACTACCTCTCATCCTCAACTTCGGCAAGCCACCCAGCAGCGCGGGGCCGACTCTGCAAGACACTGGATGCTGCTATGCTGTCCCGTGTCACTTTTCACTGCATATTTATGTGACACAACAGCATTCTCAGTACTGATAAAATACAAACATTGATCAATCCAGAAAAACATTGATGAGGTCCTACATTCTTCAATGTCAAATATTCAGCCAATACGTAATTGCCTCTAAAAATAAAGAAGTAATCCATTTCATGAATATGCACATTTGTTTTTTACTTTAATAAATGACAAAAAGATATGTATACCAAAGAATTATCCTAAATGTCTTAGGCCATCAAGATGGCTTAGAAGGCAAAGGCACATGTCCTGCAATCATAGCCACCTGAGTCTAACCAAGCCCCAGAATTCACCTATAGGTAGATGGAGATAGCCAACTCCACAACTCTTCTGACAGCCAGACATACTTTCTACTGTGGGCCCACTGACACATACTCTGTACTTCCAGACATGTATAAACACACACACACACACCCATACACACCCATACACTGAAACATTAAAAAAAACCTTCATGATTATTATTAATTAGTGTTTGATATATGATAGATATGTGTGTGTGTGATGTAAAACTTTCTCAGAAATGAAGAGGTCATGAATAGAAAAAGTTGAAACAGCCCTGATGTAGCCGACACTAACCCCCTTTGTGGACAGGACAGCTTGTTGCTCTGACTTGGGCCTGACACTGTAGAGCAAACGTAACCACAGATAATTCCTGAGTACATCAATGAATGTGTTTGAATCACACTTGGAAAGTGTCTAGCCATTTAAAAATTCAAAACCATTCCTATCTTTTAGGTCATTCAAAAATACGGGATGGATTGAATTTGGCTCGTGGGTTGTGCTTTGTGGTTGAACCTGATGCTCTCTGACATTACTGGATATGTATAACACCAACGGTCCTGTTAAGATGTCATCGGCCATATCCCCCCACCCCCAAAAAAAAGATGCAGAATAAAAGAATAAAAATTGCAAAACCACAACAAAAATGTCATCAGCCAGCTGTGGTGGCCCACAACTGTCATCCTAGCACTGGGGAAGCTGAGGCAAGATTGTGAGTTCAGCCTGGGCTACATAGTAAGATCCTGCATTCAACCCCTGAAAAGAACAACCAAAAAAAAAAAAAAAAAAAAAGATGCAGGCTATCTTAGGGTATACACGGGATAGAAAGCCGAGAGCTTGCAGCCTGAAGGTGATTCCAGGGTTCCGGTTAGCCTGCGTAGGAAGAAGCCCTGCAGTATTGCAGACATGAAAGGTAGGTTAATGACATCTGAAGATGCTGTGCTGTAACTGGCGTGTGGAGAGCCAGGCAGGGGGAAAAAGCAAGTTAGCAAACCAAGTAAACTCTTTCTTCCCAGCAATGTGTGAATCTGGGCATGTTCCTTAACCCTTTGCAGTTTCTGTCTATTCAGCTATTAAGGTAAAGATCTCGGCCTCGGACGGTGCTATTGGAACTTAACACAGTCATGGGAGCCTTAGCAGGCGCTCAGCCTTCGCTTCCATTTTCAAATTAAAAGGTGAAGTATGAGCACGTGTATAACAAATTAAGGTGAACTTTAATTTTGAGCGCGTCAGGGGAATTTCCGTTCCCTCTTTCTTAGATCCCATTTGCAAGGGTCGTGCCCATTCAGTCATTCATTCATTCAGGAAATATCTGCTGAGCTCTCTGCTTCTGTCAGGTAACCTGCTTTGCGGGATCTGCTAAAATGAGTGAAATGTAAGCGGGAGTGAGCTAGGGTGGGTGGGGGGCGGTGGAAGCCAAAGCGCCAGCTCAGTGTAGGAGGGCTGCTGGAGGGCTGGGGCCTTCACCCTGCTCTGAGCAGAGGCCGGAGGAGTGCCTCTGCTGGAAGAGGGGAAGAAAGGAAGGATACAGAGAGAGAGAGGGAGGGAGACAGAGAGAGACAGGCAGGAGACAGAGAGAGACAGAGACTCTCTCTGCTTGGCTCTTCTGTTGCCTCTTTAAGTGCCTGTTGCCACAGGGAACTGGTGAGAGCCGATCGGATGCTCAGGTGACTAAGATAGACCCTGGCGATCGCTGCCGCGGAGTATTTATTCACACTGCAGTGCACGCAGTCGCATCCCAGGCACTGAACCCCGAGGTAAAGGCAGTCATCGACGACAGTCCTATGGAACGCTATAGGAAGGCAGAACAGCGCCAACGAAGTTTGTATTCTGCGATAGAAGCTCCGGAATCGCAGTGGGACTGGCCTAGTGCTGAGGAGTCCAGCGAGAACCGGTGAGAACCGGTCCTCCACGGCCTTGCTATTCGCAGGGTGTGTGGGAGCTGCGATGCGTTAGTTTACAGGCAATCCTACTAGGCTCCCTCCAGCTGATCCTGCCGCCATTACCTGCCGGATGCAGGCGGTCTATAAAAGGACTGCTCGCCAGCCCACTTCTGTGTGTGTGTGTGTGTGTGTGTGTGTGTCCTCACATGTTCCTGACTGATCTCTCCCTCCCCCTTTCTGTCCTCTATCTGTGTCGTCTACCCTCGTGGCTCTCTGTGTCCCCATCTGTCTCTACTATTTCTCCGGTCCTCACTCTCTTCCCCCTCCCAGATAATCCCCCTTTATACCAGATCTGTTGCATGGCGTGATTTCTCAGGGGGACACCTTGGCATGGGCCTGCCAGGTACTCCCTTGCTGCATTATATTTCAAAACAGAAGGTGTACTTCATCTGTGCCCTCCACATGGCATACTGAGCCCGCTTCCCTCTCTTGTCTGTGTATTCCTTCTTTCTCAGTGATGTAGGGTGGACTTTCCCATCTTTTATTGTTGTTGTTGTTATTATTATTATTATTATTTCTTTTATGTGGTGTTTTGCCTGCCTATATGTCTGTGTACCATGTGCCTGTGTAATACCCATGGAGGTCTGAAGAAGGTGTTGGATTCATTGGAACCAGAGTTACAGATGGTTGTGAGCCGCCAGGTGGCTGCCAGAAACAGAACCTGGTCGTGGGCAAGAGCCGCAAGTGCTCTCAACCATGGATCCGCCTCTCCAGTCCCATGCCTCTTCTTTTTGAAGCGACCCTTCTTCATTTCACCTCCTCACTTGGGCACTTTCCTCATTCTGCGCCCCATGACCCCACAGAGCCTCACTGAGGTGCTTGGTACCCACAGAGGCTGATGCTCCAAGGCTTGGAGCTGATGAGAGGACGCAGAGGAAACAAGATGGCCGCACGGCTCCTCGCCTAGCCTGGAGCCTAGCCTGGGGCTCTGTGGAGCTGGTCTGCAGACAGAAGCACAATGAGACTGGGGATTATTTGTCCGTGTTATGTGGGTGTTTTTTTGTTTCCCTTACAAGAAACTCTCAGAGACAAAGATCTCAAAGCAAAGCTTTTTCAGGCCCCAGGTGAGGAAGTGCTCCTTAGAGTGAACCCGGACACCATTAATCACTTCCAGAACCTCCTGCTACAGCTTCCAGAATACTCCATCTCAAGCGGCCCAGCTCAGATCTGCCCACGGGGAGAGAGGGTCATTTTTCTTCATACAAAGAGTTCTGCCTTCTCAATTGTTGCAGTTTAGAGATCTTTCCGTCTTCACCCCAGGAAGGGAAGTGGAATTCTCACAGGGTTGAATAAGATGACTCTATTAGTTCTGCAGAGAGGATCTGTAGCTGGGGAGGGTGGGAGTGGGGGGTAGGGGTGGAGGGTGGGGGGAGATGGACAAGCGGTTAAGCAGCTTGTATGGAAATACACAAGTGCCCTTGGATGCTGCCCTCGGATGCTGCCAAACGTGGATCGTTGTGGTCTTCTTGAGTGGTTTGGGGACTCTGGTAAAAGCTGAGTTACATTTGGAAAAGTGCGTCTGTTCATGTGAAATTGATACTGAAAAGCCCCATTCTGATCACAAAGATGTGGCGTTCACAGGACTCTGAGACCAAGTATGGGATTTAGTTCACTTGGGATACAGCAAGCCTGCATCGTTTCCCCATGTTTCCTGAACAACCCATATCAGTGAATAACGGAACAGCGTACAGTTCTTCACCAAACAGGGGAACGTGGGTAGCTGGACGTGAATTTGCTTTTGTTTTGTTGTGGTTTTGTGAGTGTGCGGATATGTGTGTGTTTCTGCGGGTACTTGTGTATATTGCGAGTGCATACACACATCTATACAAGTCAGGGAGGCAGGGGATGATGTCTGGCATCTTCCTCAGTCGCTCTCCACCTTGAGTATTTGGCCTGTGGAAAACATCTCAGTGCTAGTCTGTGGGAGGCCTTGGGGCCTTGCAGGTCAGCATGTGGGTGTGACTTTCCTTTCAGACACAGGCTTAGCAGACACTCCCAAAAGGGACTGATCGACTTTCATGCAGAATACTGTAAAGTTCATCTTCCTTAAACTGTGCTACCCTTTGTCCTGCTATGAAAACAACACTGACTTGTTAAAATTGGGAGGCTAAGAATATACAAAGTTGAAAATTTACCCATTACCCCAAGCCAGATCCACCCCTCCCTCTCCTGGATTCTCAGACAACTTTCCCACCTGCCTCCCTCCACACCAGATGCTGAGCTGGGAGAGAGCTTCCTAAAACACAGGTCTCTTCCAAGCTTCAAAGACTTCCTGTTGCTTCAAGTGTCCAAACGGGGTTGCTCTGCTTGTCTCTTCAGTTTCCTGTCCCTCTGAGTCTTGTCCCGTCTCTCCTTTGGCAAACGAATGTCCTTTGATTCTTTACACAGGCTGTACCTTCTCATGTTCCTTTGATTCAGAACCGTCTCTGTCTTGGTCTGGTCTTTCAGTTTCACGGTGCATGACCCTCCCCCTCCTCCTTCACCCCTCCACCTCCCCACCCCCCCATTACCCGCCTCTTCATTTCCTCATTTCCCACTTCAGCATACAGAGCCAGTTCTTTCATCAATAAAGTATCACTCACTGTCCCTTTTCCCAAGGGATCTGAGGTTGGAAGTCCTGCCGGATGCCTTGAACATCCACAGATTTCTTCCACTGTGAGATTCGTCATGCAGTATCTTTAGTGGTTCTTGGAGAAGACCCCTCTCCACTTGCCACATTCAGCCCCCTGGTTCATGTCACATTGGTTACAAGGTGTCTGTCGGTCACGTTAGAGTGAACCGTCATTTACATTTTATAAACAATGTCTCTTGGCTTTTGCTTCAGTCATCTTGTGGCTACAGTATTTCAATGATTATTGATCATTTATATGTTATGGACCATGTCACAGGGAATTTGAACCTTACCTTTATCCCCCTTAACAATACATGAAGTACTTTGTGCGCTACCTAGTCTTTGCAGGTCTTATCTTTTTAATGACTGAGCACTAGTTCATCATGTGGACTGACTTCTGTAGAGGGAAAAGTTATGGATACTGGGTATATAGAATCCTTTTTAGATATAAAATATTCTTTAGGCTTTCTTTAGGAATGTGGAAAGACCAGTCACCACTACTGGAACTGGCCGACCCGCAAAGAGAAAGGAAAGAATGCAATTTAGTCAGGTGGAACCAAGCTGAGAACCATAGTGACAGGGCAAGGCCGAAGTGACAGGGCAAGGCCGAAGTGACAGGACAGGACTACATTCTTGAGAAAGATAAGCGTACAGAGAGTTTTCATCTGATCCTGACTCATGTAGGTTGGGTTCCTTTGGAATGTTCCACTATTTTTATGTTATACCACCCTAGCAACCCCCTCACCCCCTCCTCATTTCCTTGGTTTGTGGTTTTTCCCTTTAAAAACACCCCTCAAACTGGCAGTCGGGGTCAATTCAGCTCCTGCGTGGGCATGCGAATTGACCGGCAGCTAGCTGTCACGCCCTAATAAATAACCTCGCAATTGCTCCGGTATATGGTGTCTCGAGTAGATTACTGGGTGGTCGCGACTTTCTGAGACTTGAGAGAGGGTCTCCCCTCTGCGGAGGTCTTCACTTCAGTTTATTTAACTTCTATTGTATATCTAGAGAGGTTTTTTTTATGGTCTTACTTATTGCAGTTAGTTGATTTTGCAGTCTCTATCTCTTAAGTGTCTTTGGGCATTCATATTTTGAATTACTGTCTTAAAATTCTTCACGTAAAATCTTAAGCATTCGAAGTTCCCAGTACATGCTGCTCAGTTGCCTTCCCAAAATGATATTTCTATACTGCCACCAGGTCGGTTCGCTCACCCTCGACTGAAGTCACTTTCTTCTCAGCCACTGACTCCCCTCTCAGACCATGGACCTCTCCCCATGGGCAGCATTCTCAGCACCGAGGCAACCCTCTACCCCATCCCGCTGCCGTCTGGAGGTGGTGTCTCAGCTGTTTGAGGTTCTTACCCTGCCATGAGCTGTACAACCGGAATGGGTTGTTGAATCGCTCAGAGCAACTGTTTCCTCCTGGAAGGGGTCAAGGCAGCGCTAAGCTTGGAGTGTTAATTCTAGTTCAAATGCTTTAAGTGGACCAGGCACCTCCTCCCATGATTCCCTGTCTTAGGTCAACACACCTATTCACACGTGTATGTGTGCAACCCCTCCCCCAAGGCTGACATCCCCCTCCCTCAAGGCTGACATCCCCCTCCCCCAAGGCTGACATCCCCCTCCCCCAAGGCTGACATCCCCCTCTTCTGACTGACTCCACCTTCTCACTCAGATGATTGCTCCAGGCTCCATGATTCCTTTGCTCTTCCCTTTATCTCCTTAAGCTTTACATGCCTGTCCCCTCCCTCCCTCCCTCCCTCCCTCCCTCCCTCCCTCCCTCCCTCCCTCCTTCATTTCTTCCTCTCCTCCCTCCTTCATTTCTTCTCTCCCTTCCTCCATTTCTTCCTCCCCCTCCTTCCTCCCTCCTGCTGCCCCTCCCGTCCCTCCCTCCTTTTCCTTCTTCCTCCTCTGATTCCCCACTCCCACCTCTTTCCTTGCTCTCCCCCTCGTCCATGGAACCATTTGTTCAACGAAGTTATCCAGCACTTAGTACAGGGATAAAGGATACACTGAAATGTGACAGTTCCTACGCTTGTGGCCTTCACATTCAAGCAGAGAAGGCAGATTAGAATGAAATACAAATTCAGACAAATTCACGTATCACAGTGGATGTTTTGGAGTGAAAGAGCTACCTCAGGGAAGTTCTTATGATAGGATGGCTGTCCCTTTCCCATTCGCTCCTCTGACAGACAAGCGGACTAGTTCCCGGTGTCTATGGTTATTCCCTACACTGAAGAATGTGCCCCACCAGGGCAGGGCCTTGCTCCCCCTGTCGTGCCCTGCTGTACCTGGCCCACAACTCAACAAGCAGTATTTCTCAGGAAGTCTTTGCTGTCCGGAAGTATGAACAGAGGATCTTGGGAGGTGTACGTGTGGAACGATGCAGAGAGAAGGAATGCAAAGGAGATCCAGGCAGAGGAAACTGTGCGCAGACTTTCACAAGTATGTAGGTGATCAGGAAAGGGCCAAGTGGTGGAAGTGACAGGAACAAGGGCAGTGACATCAGGGGAGGTCACAGGCCAGGTCACAGGCGGAGTTTGGATTTCAAGATGGAACCATGGGAAACTTCGTCCTTCTTGCAAGCTCTTGTTCTTGTTTGAAACTTTGTCTCTTAGCCGGGCAGTGGTGGGGCACGCCTTTAATCCCAGTATTTGGGAGGCAGAGGCAGGCGGATTTCTGAGTTTGAGGCCAGCCTGGTCTACAGAGTAAGTTCCAGGACAGCCCCGGCTATACAGAGAAACCCTGTCTTGAAAAACCAAAAAAAAAAAAAAAAAAAAAAAAGAAAAAGAAAAAAAAAGAAACTTTGTCTCAATTGGGCAGGGGAATGTGGCCTCCCATGTGAGAACTCTATCTGTTCAGAGGTGCGTGGGCTGAGGAATCTGTACTCTCGAGTTCTTCGTTTCTCTTTACCCTGTGATCTAGGATCTCTCTCGTGAGCTCAGGGACCAAGCTCCTCCCAATCCTGTGGTCTCAGGACCTTATCAGGTAGCATTGCTCTTGGCTGCCCACCAGAACCTGACAGTAAGACCCTGTTGATGAACACACCGTATTACACGTTAGTCAGCGGTCATGGAGAAACCTGTTTGGTGCTGATCGGGGGTTTCCTTCTCGTTAGCTAGCTTTCATGGTACTGGGAGATGCCGGGAAAGCTGCCAAGGGAAACGGTCACGGTGTTGTCCAGCTGTGCACGGGGTTACCCACCTTTGCACTCTATGAAGTGCAGTGATGATCAGCACAGCAAGACAGGACTACGAGGGTAACAGTGGCATAAATGTTATGGAGGTAACCAACTGCTTTCTGATTGGATTTAAGGCCCATCAATCGGAGGAAACATATGCCCGATATTAAGAATTCATGGGAGCTCACAGCACACACACACACACACACACACACACACACACACCCCGGCAGGGAGACATCTTGCTGTCGTTCTAATAGATGGACATAGTACGCGTTACTGTCATTCTGCTAAGTGGCACAGTATCGAACTATCCTCTAAATTCATCTCTCTCTGCCCACAGATGAACACACTTCTTAGGCCTCATCAAAAAAGATTGTTTGTGCAGTGTATGAGGATTAATATAAAAAACTCACAATGGATCAGAATTCAGAGAATAAGCCAATGGAGTGTGAAAAAAAGGCACATCTGTACCCTGCCCCCACCAAGACTCAGGGACCACTGTAGAATAAGGGGAAGAAACACTATAAGCCCAGAAAGCAAGTATGCCACACAGTACAGCCCTCTGACGCCACCCTGGTTCTGACATGCAGCTTCCTCTGGCCGACCAGATGGGGACTCGTTCCTGAAGGGGTCCAGAGTTGCTGCCTCAGAACCATAGTAAACTCAGCTCAGACTTGGCAGATTGGGATCTGAACCTCAAACATGAAGTCAGGATTCTCTGGAGCTCTGCTCTTGGCCTGCTGATATGGATTTGGTGTAGCCTGGATTATTTTTCTTAGATCCTTCAGGGGTCCAGGGGAGAGGCTCACAATGGGGATTTAGCCTCTGAGGAGCAGCAGAAACCCCTCCCAAGGGATATTTATGGGTCACTGGCTGATGGAAGGCATGTGGTTGGGTCCTTGAGACTCAGAGGTCAGATCTGGGGAGTTGCCTTCCTTCTGGCTTCTGACCCTGGCAGTTTCAGTGCTTTGGTCAGCATCCCTGCAAGCAACCACAGCTTCCTCTCAGCCCACTGCTGGCTCTTCTGGGTTCTGACTATTTCATTACAGACAGCTTCCTTCTTGTTTCCCTGCCTGGATGCCCCCATTGGCTTTGGCTTCCCCACTAGTCAGGATATTAACATTTGTAAATTCCCCCTTGGGTTCAGAAACGTATTACTGATCTGGAAGAACCCATTTCCTTCTTTCTGATCCTGGGCTCAGAGCAAACTGGGAAGTTCACAGGATCCATAGAGCCAGAAGGTATGGAAGTAACATAGGAGGGCTGGCTACCTTTATGTCAACTTGACACAAACTAGAATCATTTGCAAGATGTAACCTGAACTGAGAAAATGTCCCCTACTGTAACGGCCTGTTGGCAAGTTGGAAGGCCCAACTCACTGTGAGCAGTGTAACCTCTGAGGAGAGCAAGCCAGGAAACAGCATGCCTTCACGGTCTCTGCGTCAGCTCCTGCCTCTGGGTTCCTGGCCTGATTTCTGTGGATGATGGATTGTGATAATGGAACTGTAAGCAAAAATAAAACCTTTCCTCCACAAGTTGTGTAGGCATGGATATTTTCATAGCCTACGGGTTCAAACTCTCCCCTAGCCCACCGCCCACCATTGGTAGTGGAAAAGAAAGCTTATTAGGATACGGGGGCAGTGGACCTGTTTAGAAGTAGTTCTTTGGGGGTGATCCTGATCTTCACTGTTCTCTGTCCAGTCCACTAGCAAACACCGAACACGAATCAGCAGCTGCAGTCCAGTCCATTCAGCAGACACCACACACACATCAACAAGGGCGGTTCAATCCAGGAAACCTTGAGGCTCACCCATCAGCCAGAGTCTGTGGAAGTGACAGAAAGTCACAGGAATTTCACAAGAAGTTCTTTGGCACTTTTCTCTTTATGATGTCACCACAAGCAAAGCTCCGCAACACAGTGTAAGGTGAACCAATACATGGATGTTATCAGTGAAGACTAGTGAGGCAGAGCATGGTGAACCAATGCTCCAGCTCCCACTGTCTGTCTGTCTGTGGGGTCATATTTATATTCTTTCTAAACGTCATGCGTTCTTTCATGTGTTTTCTATAGCAAAACATTCTTTCACCTGTCTGCCTCAGCAAAATATCATTATAACCTAACTGGGTCTCCAAAGAAACCAGAAATTTCCACTTTAAGCTGCTTCTGGCCATGATGTTTTATCAGAAATAGAAACCACGATTAAGACAACAGAGTAAACCCAAGAGTGAAAATGGGAGGTACCAACTCAGGAAGATGACACTGATCCTCTCCTCCTGAGCCAGTGATCCCGATCTTAC
Source organism: Grammomys surdaster (assembly GCF_004785775.1). Taxonomy (NCBI): domain Eukaryota; kingdom Metazoa; phylum Chordata; class Mammalia; order Rodentia; family Muridae; genus Grammomys; species Grammomys surdaster. The sequence goes on from NW_021621071.1 coordinate 7,921,615, forward strand.
CTGGCTTCCACCATTGTGGAAAAAATCCAAGAAACCTCGAGGATCACCAATCAGCCAGAGTCCATAGAAGTGACCAAAAAAAAAAAAAAATCACAGGAATCTCACAAGAAGTTCTTTGGTTTCTCTCTATGACGTCACCACAGGTAAAGCAACAGTAGACTTAACTGGCCACATGTTTACTAGAACCCTGGATTGTTACAGTGTTACATGGCAATTAGGCTGACCCCTCCAGTGAGTTTTCTTATTGCTTGAGATTGGTTCTAGGTGCCTCAATAGAGAGAGAAACTCACCAAGATGCTAAGCCTTCATTTTCTGAAGGGCAGAGAGGTACAGCCTCTCAGGGGAAGACTGACACCCAGCTAGCTCACTCTAGCAGTAATTTTATTCAAACGTCATACACGGTTAACTGGGGCTGGGAAAGGTTCCAGCTACCAAAGTTATCATGCCCTTCGCTGCTCATGATGGCAGGCAACCCACACAAATCTCAGTCCCTTTTGATCATGGCTAGCCATAGTCAAAGGTAAGAACTCCAGGTTTGTAAGGAGTGTCTTAGGACTGAGATTAGTACAGCTGTAAGCTCTCATGAAACACTCTCATGAGTGCAGACCTTCCAGAGAGACATTTCTTCAAGGTTCAAACCATCTCACACCAGTTTTCCAGTCTCTAATTGTTGGCCCAAACATAGTAAAGGCTTTGCTGGAACATTTCACTCAAAGTTAGACACAAAGGTTACATACATCTCATTGCATTCGCTAATATACCAGTGTCGGCCGAGGAAGAATATTGGTTCTTGGCTGGGCATGGGCCTTGAACCCCGACCCCAATGGGGAAACAGCAGGTGTTCAGCCACGCCCCCAGAATCCAGGCTCCTACACTTGGTCTAGACCTCCATTTAACCTCTCAAAGGAGTGTCACCTAACACAGCAAGAGGGTGTGACTACAGGCTTCAGTCTCAAGAGAGTTCCATATTAATGAGTTACCTAAAGGCCAGAGGGCATAGCTAATTAAGTGACCCTCTTCTCTTCCCCCTCCCTATTTAAGCCAGCTTCCCCCGGACCTAAATGAGGGGGAGGGGTGCACCCAGACCATCTACATTTGCCATGAACAATAAAGCCTTTGAACCTTGGACTCTACATGTCTTTTGGGGCCCTTCTCTGCGTTCCAGCCACAGGGACCAGAATACCAGGTCTTTGATTCAGTTAAGCCACACTTTGTTCCCTTCTACCTATTTTGCTAGTCTAGTTGGCACCAATGGCCCTCACTAGTAATGCTGTCTTTATGCCACACGGGCACAGTGGACTCCACAATGACTCTTATCCCAAAGAGGAAAATGGGCGTAGCGCATGCATGTAATTGAGAAGGGTAAGGGTCAGTGCTGTGTCCCCAGCCTGGTGTTCAGTTTACCATTCATTCAAGAAAAACAGGCACCATCCTTTAATTACTCCCACTGAACGCATGGAAGGCCTTAGAGTCTCACCTGTCAACGGGGAGGCATGGCTGTGCATTCTTAAAGCAGAGTAGAACAGAACTCTGAGTCCAGGGCTTGGTGGTCTTAAGACTGGGGTAGTGATGTCAGAGCAAGAGGATGTATGTTACAGAAAGGACCATCTCCCTGTTTAAACTGTAAAGTGACTCATTGAGTCTTCTGGGAATATGGGGGTGCCACCACTTCATACCACCATTGAACTTCCAGGAACTGGCTTTCTCACTATTTTTGATGGCATCTCTGCTGCCTAGTTTTTCAACTTGACACAAACTAATGTCATCTGAGAGTAGGGAAGGAACATCAATTGAGAAAACACCTCCATAAGACCCAGCTGTAGGGCACTTTCTTAATTAGTGACTCATATAGTAGGGCCCAGCCCAGTGTTAGTAGTGCCATCCCCGGGCTGGTGGTCCTGGGTTCTGTAAGCACCCCTCCATGGCTTCTGCATCAGATCCTGCCTCCAGGTACCTGCCCTCTTTGAGTTCCTGTCCTGACTTCATTCAGTGATGAACAGTGAAATGAAAGTGTGAGCCAAAGAAACAATTTTCTCCTCAACTTAGTCCTGGTCTTTCATTGCAGCAATAGAAACCCTGACCAAGACAGCATTAGAACCACTGAGTGACCTGTGGAGAGGCAGCTTACTTCAGGCAGAGGGAGTGACAGTGGAGACACACACCCTCTTTGTGGCAGTTGCTGTTTCCTGAACACTGAACCTGTGTGCAACTGCAGATGAAGCAACAGAAAAGTGGAAGAAGATGCTAAAGCCAGTCGAGCAATCTGTTCTTCACAGTCTTGAAAGTCCCTGATGAAAGCTATTTTGGAATGAGATGCCGGTTCTTGGTTGTTATGGAAACCAGCAAACATGTTTGGCCTCCGGAAGCCCTGCCCCTGAAGACCACAATAGCTTTTGTTATGAAACTTGGGGACTTTACTTCATTTCTCTATTATCTATTTTCAAAGTTGTCAACAATAACAAATTCCTTAGTACTTGTGGCCTTCTCTGCCCAGGTTCTGGGACAACCCTGGCCCCTACCATTTCCACCTGCACTGTGGTGTGTGGTTATAACCTTTCTCTGAGCCTACACACCTCTGTAGGAATTAGGTGACCTGCACTCCCTGGTGCGACTTTAATCTTTGCTCCATTTCTAGGGGGATAAAAATACCCATCATGTTTATTTAAATGAGAATACGCTCATTCACCTTTGCAACCTTTGTAGGGAATGTCTACTAGGAGGACAAATGTGTTTTCTTTTAAGTGTTAATTCTAACTGAATGATGTTGGCCTTGCCTCTGTCAAGAAGGGTCGGAGACTGTTAGGGATGAGGCAGAAGTGGCTTTAGAGTTCTGTGTATTTGCTTCCTTGGTTTGGGACATTACCTCATTGTTCCCTGTAATGGCTTTTGGAGGTTTAGATGTCCAAAATTAGCTTTTTGGATGTTACTTTGCTGGTGCTGATTCATGAAAGACGGACTTCTTGTGTTCAAGGCTAAAAACTATTCTTTGATTTTTTTAAAAAATATTTTTTCTTTCTTTCTTTCTTTCTTTCTTTCTTTCTGTTTTTATTGCAGAAATGCTTAATAATAATAAGCATATCATTAGACATTTGGCAAATCACAGAGAAGTATCTGGAATAAAATAAGAGCAGTCCCCTCATCTCATCATGCCTGCATAACTTACCGTGGTGGTTGGAGACTTCACGCCTTTTGATCTGATTTCTTTATCTACTTGTTTTTTAAATGGTTATTAGTTGCTGTGTGGAGTTATGGACGGACACTGTGGATTCGGGGTAGGGAGGGGATCATTCTGGAAGCTCATGAAGAAATCAAGTGGGGAGAAGCCCCCGAAGGCGGATTTGGTAACTATTTTGAAGGTGGAGATCACAGGACTTGCTAATGGGCTGACTGTAAGCTACGAGGGAAGGAAGCCATGAAGAGATGGCGTCCCATCTTTTGGTCCCCTGCCTGGTGAAATGACTGCTCGTTTACTGAGGTGGGGTGTGATGAGAAGGAGGCAGGTGTGGGTGTTTGTGCGTGTGGGGCAGGGAGGTGGCTGAAATTGGATTTGGTATGAGAAGCTGAGCACAGGTGTCACACCTGGGTGAGCATTTCTAGTAGATACTTGTATATACACTGGAGGCCCTGAGGGAGGAGAATGAAGAGAGATACTTTATTCAAAGGACCATCAGCACAGCACGGACATAAAAGAGATGAGGTAAATGTAGTGGGCTAAGGATAGATGAGGAAACGCCTTAAGGACAGGGACTATCTGAGAAGAGGAAGTTACAGCCTGGGAACCAAAAAGAGCAGCCGGGGGCCAGGCTGGGACCTAAGGACAGTGCTTGAAACAGAAGACAAGAGGGTTCCCCAGGAGAAAGGAAGTGCTTCCCCCTATTTTGTACACATATACACATTATTATATTTTATGTATGCACACATACGTATTTTATGTGAGGATATATATTTTTACACACAACGCATTGGGCTGTACCGGGAATACCGTGTTGGGGGTGAGTACTGGGAATCAAAGCTAGAGCCTTGAACATGGCAGACTGAGTTCATGCAGTAGCCCAGTGTGAACCTCCTATCCCGGTCTTCTGAGTAGCTAGGATTACAGGTTCGAGCCTGGCATTATTTTAAAAATGTCCTTCTGAGATACTATTCTGAATGACACTAAGTATTCTATCCTTATTGATGTGACCGTGAGAACAATATTCTATAGATACGCCTGATGTTTCTTTAGGCTGAATTCCTGAAGTGGGTTTACTGGTGGACAAGAAAACCTTTAAGGCTTTTGATACATGTTTTTAAGTCTTCAGCGAAGGAGAAGTTTCAGCCAGGCTGTAAGCTCCACCAGCCATCAACTGAAACCATGTATCTGGTTTCATTTGGTCGTCACTGTCACCATTAAAAATTGTATTGGGGGAGGGGAGATGCTGTCTAGCTTCTAGTTTATTTCCACTTGCATGACCTGATTACAGTGTGGGGCCATGAGTGGCGACATCAGCCGTGTCAGCCGTGTCAGCAGGAGGCTGAGGAAGGAGAGAAGCACGGTCTGAGCCAGTCTCCTGGGTGAGGGGTGGAGCAGATCTTTGTCAGCCCACACGCTGTGGTTCCCACAGCTCAATGCTTCCGCCCACTCGGCGGGCTTCCTGCGCCGCCAGGCCTAGGAAAGGGCGTGGTCACACAGAAGCAGAGCATCTCTCAGCCAGCGGCTCGGTTCACAAGGTTAGGGGTGGAGGGTGTGTTGCCTTGTGAACCGCTGTCCACATTGCCCAATAGAACAACAAACATGGGCCGGGGCACAGGGGCAGCAGGCCCTGCATCCTGCGACCTTTCCTCACAGGGCGGAGTCATTTCAGCTCCTGCGGATTCCTCCGTACAGCCTTGCTGGGCAGCAGCCCAGCAGAAGGGGACAGAGAGTTGTGAAACTGTGGGAGGACACAGCATCTCTGTTGGTCCGCAGCCTGGCAAGGGACAATTGCATCATGCTGTTAGACTGCAATGTGGAAATCACAGATGCCCAGGAGATAAGAATCTTAAGAATGTGTGGGACATACAGATAGGCCCCCAAATGGGGACTGTGGCCTCTTTTATGAACTATTTATTTCATAACCATTGGGACAAAAAACAAGAAACAAAAACAAAACAAACCACCACCACCACCAACAACAACAAAAAATAACCTTACTCAAGAGTTGTCGGAACAGCACAGACATCTGAAACTGTTACTGTGACAACCAAGAATGATTCCTGAGCAGAAAAGACCCTCAGGCACCCAGGTTCCAAGTGCTAAGGAAAGCGTTCTGTGAGAAGTGAAACGAAAATGGGAAAAGTTCAGTAGAAAACACACTGTTGTACAATTTTTTGTTCTTTCTGCTCGTTTTGTTTTTCTGATAGGGTCTTGCCGTGTAGCATTGACTGTCCTGGAACTCACTACGCAGACGAGGCTGGCCTTGAATTCATAGAAATCCTCCTGCCTCTGCCTGCTCTGCTGGGATTAAAGGCAGACACCACCAGGCCTGGTACTTTGTAAATTATAAAGGAATGTACTGTCATTATAAATGTGTCCCACTTAATGGACTGAAAACGCTGAGTCATGAAAAGTGAAAGCTAGCTTCCTCTGGTTCTCTCCCGTCACTCCCACCCTGGAATAATTTGGTGTCTATTTTCTAGAGATTTTATTATGCAATTTAAAATATTTGTAATTTAATGTATGTACATTGTAAATTATTATATATGTGATATAGGTAATTATAGCATTTACAGTATTATAGTATTGATGGTATTCATTACATGCAAACATACTTTTGTCTTGACTATTTTTTTCCATTAATTAATGTATTGTGTTTGTGAGCACGAACTCCTTCTTCTGTGTACCTCCTTTGCCCTGGCACTATTTGAGGTGCTGGAGTGAGGGAAACACAATCCCTGCCCACACTCAGTGGCCATTTCGGTGGAAAGAGGAGGGCAATACAGTACAGGTGGCTGGCGGGGCAGGAAGGGCACATTACACAGGGGTAGGAAGAGCCTCCTTGGAAAGTGGCACTTGAGCCGAGACCTGGAAGGGAGGGAGGGATAGTATCACATGAGTATCTGAGGGAGGGCATCCCAGGGAAAGGGGGTAGGAAGCCCAATCACCCCAGGAGGAGGAAAAGAAGGAGGAGGGAGAGAAGGAGGAGGAGAAAGAAGAGGAGGAGGAAGAGGAGGAGGAAGAGGAGGAGGAAAAGCAGGAGAAGAAAGAGATGGAGGATGAAGAGGGAGGTGCCTTATGTAGAAGAGAAAAAGAAATGAGTGTGGCTGGGGATGGTGAGAGCAAGGGATGATGGGAAAGATCTGTAGGCTCTGTGGGACATTTGGTGACACTAGGTGAGGGAGGATTTCCCTGAGGGCGTGAAGGATAGAATATATCATGATCAGGTATGTGCCTTATCCTGAGCACTCTGGATACTGTTGAAAATACAGTCTAGGAAGCTTTGTAGAGTGGAGAAGAGGGTGCCGGCGAAGAGGTCATGGCAACACCACAGGGACATGCTGGGGAAATCTGGCAGGCTGTTGCAGTGGGGGCAGGGGGATGGTTAGATTCTGGGTACATTTCCCAGGTAGAGACAAGAGGATCTGTTAATGGGTCAGGTGTGGGGTGTGGGACAAAGAACGAAGCCGAGGGTGACTTTTCAACCTGAAGTGACACAGGGAGGTTCTCCCTGAGAGATTGAATAGTCAATGAGAAACACAAGAGAAGACAGCTGACCTACCAAAAATCAGAGCCAGAGAACCAGCATGGGCTCCTTGTCTACCACATACATGTCTCTGCTGGTCCTTCTCAGTCCATACTCTGAGCAATGCATACACTCAATCCAATGGCAAAGAAAAGCAGCCTACACTTTTCCTGCTGTATTACATTTAGGTACTGCAGTGAAAACCTTGTGTGTGTGTGTGTTAAAGTTGAAATATATATATATATATATATATATATATATATATATA
>NW_021621071.1:7928683-7930444 GCF_004785775.1 Grammomys surdaster
TATATATATATATATATATATATATATATATATATATATATTAACGTTGGATTCTGCTTCAAAGTCTGTCTGCCAATCTACCTATCCATCCATCCACCCACCCACCCATATCCATCTTCCATTCAACCTGATTGCTTGTAACTGACTTTGATGATGAATCTGACAAATCCCAAGACTTGCTAAGAAACGATGTAAGGTTTGGGGATATTCAGGCCTGTGCCAGTCCCGTGCTAGGGATAGCTGCTTCCCAGGAAGGGCTCACTGATTCATAGCTGGCTGGTCCCTAAAACTTCTTTACTTCAAGGATCATGGTGCATGAGGGTTGGGCACGGCATGAGTCACTCTTCACACTGTGAGCTTTGCGTCTCTCCATCCACAGTCCTGCAGACAGTTTGCGAGTGGCAGGGACACACCCATTTCCTTCCCATGCACAGAACTCTTCCCATCCTGATATGTTCAACCTTCTCTAAAGTTTCTCAACCTCCACATTCCGTGAGAATGGATGTTTCACGTTATCTCTCCGAGGTTTAAGTCTTTTTAGATAATTCTCAGAACGTTAATTTTCTATACATGTGGTATATATCCTGAGAAAGGCAACCCTTCGGAGTCAGGAGAGCAGACCCTTGAAATTAGACTGATGGAAGTTTTAACGGCTCTGCCATTACCTGTCCATGTGATTGTATGCAACCTCCCTAGCGTCTGAGTCTGTAAAACAAGAGTTAGGAGCGGGGCTGGCAGGATGATGGAGTGAAGCGTTGACGAGAGACATCCCCACACCACGCACAGGCACTTGATAAACGTTCGTCCCCTCCTGCCTCCACTTCTAAATTGTCACTTTCAATATCTCGCCTTGTATAATCCCACCTTTTGGGTTGTTACGAATTCCCAGCTCTCCGACCAGACAATAAACTCTTACAAGTTAGAAGCCATCTCTTTTATTTCTTGGCATGCTCTGAAGGATTTATCGTGATAGCTAGATTGTGGGAGATGATTAATAGATGCTTGCTGACAGACAGATGGGTTCCTTCCTTGGCAAGGGGAGAGCTGAAGGGCATAGCGCTCTCCGGAGTCCAGCACCTAGCCGTGAGCTTCAGAGAGGCAAGTGTGACTCGATATTCACAGAGGAAGATTATTGCCTAGCGAGAGATGCTGCTGGTGGATGAGGGGTGCTGGACCACTCTGCTGCCTCGCTGCGGGGTCTGCTCAGCAGCTTTGGAAATGGTTACTCAGCCAGATGGTGAGATCCTGACAACCCCTCCACGATCACATGCATTTAGCAAAGCATTTTAACAGGCCATCACCATGGCACATAGGTTGTTTGACCGGACAGCTGTTACTGTGTATGTATGAGAGAGATTGGGAGCGAGGAATGACTGGGGATCGATAACCCTCCTATACCGAAGCAAATGATTTAATTTTCTTCCTGAGTGAAAAGGTGAGTATGAAGATTTCACAGAGCTATTACAAACACGGATGTGAACAAAACATACTATTTCTTGATTTACATAAAGGTTTCATTTTTTTAGCTTCTACTTACTCGTTTAAAAGGTAATGCCTGCAATGTTAAGACAAACACTGCAAAAGATAAAATAATGGTGTATCCCAGAGGCAACCACAAGTAGAAGGTTTGATGGTTTTCTAGAGATGTTTGTTCTCTCTCTGCCTCTTTCCTTCCCTCCTCCATCTCTTCTGTCTCTGTGTCTGTCTGTCTCTTTCTCTCTTTCCCCTGTCTGTCTTTCCTTCTCTCTCCCTCCCTCTCAG
>NW_021621071.1:7930454-7932304 GCF_004785775.1 Grammomys surdaster
TTCTATCTCTCCCTCCCTATCCTCTCTCTCTGCCTGTCTGTCTCTCTGTTTCTCTATTTCTCTCCCCCCGCCATGTATGCACATACATATATATTTGCATCCACAGGCTGAAAGTCATTTTAAGAAACTAAGCACTGTCTGTCTACTTGCTGTATCTATGAGGCTTGCCCCCATATCTCTGGTGGGTAACCCAACCCTAGCAATCTCAAATTGATGGGCAACAATTACTTGATTGATTGAATGGATTTATTTTAGTCTCTAAGTAATTAGAACTGTTCTAGCAGTCTTAAAAAATGAAATGATTGCGTTAGCCTTGTACATTGTTATTGTTAATAAACAGAAGACATACAATCTCACATGTCTGGAGACTGAAGCACCTGGATTAATTTTACAGAATTGGTACAGTGACTTAGAATGATGGATGCAGAAACTCTGTTTGAATATCTGCACAGCTTGGAGAAGCTTTTTGGAAAACAGATGTCACCTGCATTCACTAAGAGCTAGTTAGTAAGTAGCTAAGAAGAGAGGGCACATCAGAAGACACGTGTAGGTTAATAAAAGTTGGCACCTTAGGTCAGGGAAGTTATCTACTGCTAAAATAAGTTCATATGAGTTCATAAGCTGCATATTACTGTGGTTATTACGGATCTATGATTGCCGACATTGTGCCTACTATTACCAGCACTACCATGTATATTTCACACACTTTGCCTCATTTAATTGTACAGCATCATTGCTGGAGAGGTATTAGTATCACCTATAGGTCGCGACTCCTTCAGGATTCAACAACCCTTTCAGAGGGGTCGAATATCAGATACCATGCATGTCGTATTTACATCACAATTCATAACGGTAGTAAAATTACAGTTACAAAGCAGCAATGAAATGATTTCGTGGTTGTGGGTCACTACGACATGAGGAACTGTATTAAAGGGTTGTAGCATTAGGAAGGTTGGGAACCACTGCTCTAAAGACTGAAGTTACAGAGGTGCCTCACTATGCCTGGGCCAAAAAATAATTTTTTGTTTTTATTTTGTTTTGTCTTGTTTTGTTTTTCGAGGCAGGGTTTCTCTGTTTAGCCCTGGCTGTCTTGGAACTCACTCTGTAGACCAGGCTGGCTTTGTACTCAGAAATCCGCCTGCCTCTGCCTCCCAAGTGCTGGGATTAAAGACATGTGCCACCACTGCCCGGCTTAATTTTTTTTTAACAGAGAAATGTTTGTTTGTTTATTTATTTATTTATTTATTTATTTATTTATTTTATGTGAGTACACTGTTGCTGTCTTCAAACACACCAGAAGAGGGCATTGGATCCCATTAGAGAGGGTTGTGAGCCATCGTGTGGCTTGTCTATCTCTCTGTCTATGTCTCTCTCTGTCTCTCTCTGTGTATGTGTGTGTGTGCATGCACACACAAATACATTTGTATCCATGGGCTGAAAGTTATTTTAAGAATTTCTGTCTACTTGCTGTATCTATGTGGCTTGCCCCTATATCTCTGGTGGGTAATCCAACCCTAGCAATCTCAAATTGATGGGCAACAATTATTTGGTTGATTGAGTGGATCTATTTTAGTCTCTGACTAATTAGAACTGTTCTAGCAGTCTTAAAAATGATTTGTATTAGCCTCGTACATTGTTATTATAAATTAACAGAAGACATACAATTTCACATGTCTGGAGAGTGAAGTGCCTGAATCGCTACCTCTAGAAGAACAATCCAGCGCTCTTAACCACTGAGCCATCTCTATAGCTGCCCTCCCCAACCCATTTTTATAGGACGACCCAAACTATGGAACTTTAGGTGAGAGAGAGAGAGAGAGAGAGAGAGAGAGAGAGAGAGAGAGAGAGAG
>NW_021621071.1:7932314-8004900 GCF_004785775.1 Grammomys surdaster
GAGAGAGAGAGAGAGAGAGAGAGAGAGAGAGAGAGAGAGAGAGAGAGGAATCCATATAAGATTCAAATCACAGCTCTAGCTTAATACAAAGGTTCTAAAAGTTGCACTGATGTTTAGGAGAGACGCCAAGGTCAGTATTGATTTTTTTGGGCTGGGTACCATCCTTGTTCTTCACATATAATAGACCCTAGATAACGGTTCTTCTCATTATATTCCAAACAACGCCAGTCTTCCATCTATGACTGGATGCCATCGTTTGATGACACCAAAGATCTGCTTTAGCTTTGGGGCGTATTATAGGAGACTTTTATTTTGATTAGCAAAAGAGATTGTTGATTATGTGTACAGAGAGGCGAAGACAAAGGTCTCTTGATGCGACTCTCCGAGGTGCCTTTAAGAAGCGCATTGACTTTCTGTCACCATGGAGAGGAGCGTTTGCTGGGGTCAGAGCAGGGTGTAGGGTGTGATGGCGTGGACTTTCCTTGGTCGCCTTTTGTCTTTAGCAGGAAGAAACTGAAGCCTTCAAGTCGTCTGGCCTCTTCTCACCATGCTTCCACGCAGAGGTTAGCGAAGGTTTCCCGGCCAACTTTAATGCCAGTTTCAAAGTTAAATAGTATTTGGGGAATGCCACCTAGTGGTGACAGCTTTTGGTTTATTGCTCACTGGAAGAAAGTAAATCAAACTCAGGCCAATCAAAGTCTCCTTGAAAGTCTTTGGAGAGAGAGAGGCCAGCTAGGTCGTCCTTTAGCTTGCGTAAGCAGGCTCGTAAATCAACCTTTCAGGGGCTCTGAGGCAGAAAGGGCAGGGTGGTTCAATGCTTCCTGAGCTCAGAAGCCCATCAGCTCTCCCACGGACTTTGATTGCCTGTGGCCTGCCATGGCCCCCCCGAGTCCTTCAGTCCCAGCAACACGTGCTTAGGAGGGGACAGGCTCCTTCTCAGGGACTCCCAGCTCTGACTTACATCTTGTCCTTTCTCTGACCCCGATCTCCGCCCCCCATCCCCACCCCTCTTCCTCCTCCTGGCCGATCCTTTGTGTGTGCGTGTTCCCTGCAGTGCTGGGAGCTTGTCTGACTTACTCATCCAAGACTCGCCAGACCAGGCCTTTTATTACTCTAGTTCTCTTTACATTTTTATATTTATTTTCTGACCCTACCTAGAAAATGACTCATGTGTAATGCAGACTACGGAAACTAGAGAGTCTCTTTTCCCTCCCACAGCCAAAAGTGACAGATAATCACCGTTAACATTTTGCTGAAATCCTAGCCGACCTTTTCCTGTTGTTACAAGCATGCATCGCTTAAAAATCAGCAGCACAGATGTAAAATACTTTCTACCAAAAAAACAAAACAACAACAACAAAAAACCACCAACCACCCTCCAAAAAAACCCAGATCAGTAACATTATATCATGTCAATAAATATTCTATCCCATGATTTTACTAAGTGGTATCATAGGACATACCAATAATTAAGTTAACCCAAGCTGATGTTGCTCAGCTGATATTTTACTGAGTATATATTATGCACTGTACTCACGTTCAAATGATTTTTGCACACACCAGCAGCTTAATGAAGGCAGGTCCCTGTGAAGTGGGTATTTGCAATGACATTTGACAGAAGAGAAACTGAGGATTTGAGCTGAACAACGCTGCCCGAGGTTGACCGGTTTGTACTGAGGAGACGCCAGTCTTGAATTTGTAGACCCGAGGGTCTGTCTAGTTCCCAAGGTCCTCACCAATGCTGGGCATGAACGAACATTCTCTCGTTATCCTCATGATGGGAACAGAGAGAACGGCTTAGCTAGTGCCAAACTTCGGATTTTCACAATCTTAGCAAGAACTCTTGCTGAGTGCTTGATGGATATAGCACCTTGCCTTATCCTTGCAAGAGCCCTAAGAAAATAATGCTAACATAATCTCATTTTTACAGACGGAGAAAAATTAAGATTAGAGAAGTGGTTGGTGCCAGGTCACCTTGCAGGAAGATGGGAGGTAGGCTTAAAGCCCACTGTGTCCATACCAGAGTTTCCACAGTGGCTCTGATGACTTCTTCACGGCAGTTATTGTCCTGCTGTGGTTTGTACAGTGACAGTCATGGGGTCCTCTACCCTGGCTGTGAGGGTGTTTGAAGGAGAGGTGTGGGAGAGATGAATGGAGAGTGATGAAAGACACTAGTGTAGCAAAAGAGTCCTGGAGAGTGTCGTTTGCGATAAAAACAACACACGAGGAAGACAGACCCGCAGTTTTTGAGCAGAAACTTGGAAAAAATCAGTCCTGAGCTGCTGATAAAATGGAATTCTTTGTTGTTGCTGCTTCCTTTCATGCAGGCAAAGGAGAAACAGAAGTCACTGTGTTAGAAACAAGGTTTGTTTTTTCTTCCCCTCCAGTGCTCCAATAGAGAACGAAAATAAATTTTCTAAAAAGAATTTGCTCAAAATTCTTTCCATGGTATCACGAACACCAATAAAACAGCGCTTCTGTAGATTATCCTACAAGTTTATACTTCCAGCAGTCTTTTAGATACAATGTCTGTTTAAATGGGTCCCATTTTGGTTTTTAAGTCTCAAATAAAATATGCTCCACACTTCATAAGAGTTACGAAAATGAATGCGTAAATGCCGAGAGCCCCAGGAGTGACTGGGGGGCTGATGTTAGCAGATATCACAGTCATGCCCTCACCATCACGCTCTGACAGTGATGGTGTAGTCATCACCATGGAAACCAATGACCTAGACCACCTCTTTCTCTGGGTCCTCCTTTCCCTCCAGACAGCCCTGTCAGCTGCCACCAAGGTGACTAACTCCTGCTCTGGCCACCTTTAGCTTTCTTCACTGCTTAGTTGATGTTTGCACCACTAGGCGTTTCCAGGAACATGGCCCTGACATGGCCCCCAGTGTAACTCTCCTGGTTATCCTCCTCATCCTTGAAGCTGCAGTTTTAGATGTCATGACCCCTGTCCCTTTGTTATCTGCTACCTGGGTCTCCTTTCCACCTAAAATGTGGGTGGAGTCTGTGCTGCTTCAACATGATTTTTCTCATCCTTATTAATTCCTACTCAAAGGAGCCAAGCCGACTTAACATTATTAGCTCGCAGTTACTAATTACCCAGGTTTCTATGTCTGTACCTCAATTATTAAGAGATGACCATAAGCACATTGTTCTAAGTGCAATTCCTGAAGACACGTGATATCAAACACTGGCCTCCTATCTGCCGAGACTTAGATGGTTATTACACCAAGTTTCTTCTTAGTGCTTGCTTGCTTGTTTGTTGAGACACAGGCTCCTACATATAGCCCAGGCTGGCCTTGAACTTACCATCCCCCAAAGAGTGTGTGTTTGCACTACCCTATGTGGATCTAGGTTATTTCTCGAATAAACATTTTGTATATGAATTGAATTTGAAGAAGCAATCTGCTATCCTTTGTTCTCTTGAGAGACATTTGGCCTGTAAAGACCAAATGTCCTCTGTGCAGCAGTTAGTCTGGAGCCGTGGGGTATATTAATTAGCTAATGAGTATTTTAAGTGAACCTTCCATGTTATATCAAGTAGTGTTCGACTAATTCTAGGAGACCTGCCCTGCAGCGATAGAAAACTGTTACACTGCCACAAGGACACCCGGAACTGGCTCTCTGGTAGCTGTTAGTGCTTATTACGTTAGCGTTGTATTATCTCCACCCTTTCTCTGCATACTGAGTCACTTCACCAGAGAGGCTGGACAAGGGTAAGCGATTTAATGGCTTTTCCCATCCTTCAAATAATCCCCTTGTAAAACGCTTGCTGGCACTTTAGCGTCTCTCTCCTAGCAGGAGGGTGCACAGCTAAGTGCCTTACAAGCCTGGGAGTGCTCAAGAAGCAGAACGAAACTGTAGAAGCCACCCCGAAGCTTCTTTAACAAAGAAAGAACTAGAAGTAAGCTGTGAAGTGGGTCTCTGAGGACAAGTGCCCTTGTCTCGCTTGGGGTGGTTTAAGCTGGATGTTAAGCCCCCAGCATGAGTGAGTCAGGAGACGGGCCTGAAAGTCAGGTGGCCCCGGCTCATGAGCCTGGGGCTTCTGTCGGGTACCACCCTTCATCGTCTGCTCTGGGGCGGGAAGTAGCAGCCTTTAAGCTGATATCTGCCTCGATGGAAGCTCCTGGTATTCTTATGTATTGTCTCTGTCTCTCTTTTCCCAGTGTGGAACCCCCTCTCTTGGTTATTACCACGAGTTCCCAGCTGGAGCTGAAAGGAATCACTAGACTCTGCTGTACTCAGCCTTTGTAGGGCACAGATGACCAAACCCAGGCTGGAAACCTTGAGGTTTCACAGAAGCAAAAGAACTAGAAGGAGATGAATCCAAAGCTAAAACTAGCTGGGTGTTGTGGCACACATCTGTAATCTTAGCACCCCAGAGGCTGAGGCAGGAGGATTGCTTTGAGCTCGAGTCCAGACTGTCCTGCATAGAGAGAACCTGTCTCAAACAAAACAAACAAAACAAAACAAAACAAAGCAAGACAGAACAACACCAAAACTAACCAACCAAACAACAAATTAACTGGATGACAGTAAGCCATGTACTTGGTGGCTTCTGTGATGATTTCAGTTTAAAGAACGAAGGATAGAGGAGTGGGCGTGGCTACCAGGCTGACTTCCTTCAGCTTTGCCTACATTCCCCCCTCCCCCAGACCCCTTCTCTCACAGATACGGACCTTGCAGACTTCCAAGCCAGCCTGACATCAGGAAATCTACATGGAAAAATTAAGATTTCTGTTCTTTGTTTCTGCTGTGAGCTCATTGGTTCTCTTTGCATATGCCTACATGCTGTTTAGTCCTTCCGGGTAAGAAAGGTCAAGAAAGAAACTCGGAGGCTACAGAGATGGCTCAGAGGTTGCGAGTCTTTGCTTTAAAGCGAGTTCACCTGAGCTCTGATGCCAGCACTCAGGTAACAAGTCAGATGTGGTCTCACATATGCCTCAGGTGTGGTCTCACGTGTGCCTGTGACCCCAGAACTGTAGGGAGGGGGGTTGTGTGGAAACAGAAGCATCAGTGGGGCTTGCTGGATGCCAACCCAGCCAGAAAGCGGGAGCTCCAGATTCAGGAAGAGACCTTGCCTCAAAGGAATAAGACAGAGAGTGACAAAGGGGGACACCTAATGGCAGCTACACACACACACACACATACACACACACACACACACACACGGGTTGTACACTCACACACAATATGCATGTGAGTGCACACATACACATTGAGACATGAGCACACACACACACTGAGAGACAGACAGAGACAGGGAGAGAGAAAGAGACCGAGACACAGAGAGAGAGAGAGTGTCACTTAAGGACGGAAGATTTATAAATTGGCCTGAATAAAGTCCCAGAAGCAAGTCGGATAAATGGTGGCCCCATCTGGATCATAAAGATGCTCCCCACGTGCTTGTTCAGCGGCAGATGACAGGAATACCAGCATCACGACTGCATCCATCGCTGTCATGGTGGTTTTTGCAGATGACTCAACATAATTCCATGGTTACTTTTGCAGATCTGCCGCTATACTTGAGGCTTGATAAATACATATTATGGCTTATTTATTGATCTGGAATTTGACAGTCTAAAGAGTTAGTCCCAGCTTGATGGGAACTCTAGGCTGAGAGTAAATCGAGTATTTCCGTTTCTTTCTTTCTTTCTTTTTTTTTTAAATAAAATACCTTTGAATAGTATCTTTAAAGAATGAAAATTATTCTTTGAAATTTTCATAACTATAAGCTATAAGAAGCTCAGGAGAACACAGCGAGGCCGTTGCACTATTTCTTGCAAACAGTAGCCAAATGCTTGTTAGAACTCAAGAAAAGGACAGTAACACAGCTGAGGTCATATTTGGAGTTAGTGCAGAAGGATGGCCTACAACACACCAAGGGGACAACGCCATCAGAGTCAGAAAAATTCCCTGGGAAAAGGTCGTGCCCTGCTATGTTCTGTGTTTCATGGTGTATATAATGGCTAGCTTTCTAGGTTTGAAGATTGTATCAGTGTGAGGTATTTTCTTTTTAAAGAGTTATTTATTTTATTTATATGAGTACACTGTGGCTGTCTTCAGACACACCAGAAGAGGGCGTCCGATCCCATTACAGATCATTGTGAGCCACCATGTGGTTACCGGGAATTGAATTCAGGACCTCTGGAAGAGCGGTCAGTGCTCTTAACTGCTGAGCCATCTCTCCAGCCTGTGTGAAGTATTTTCAGTCTTACTTAATTGTAGTCTTTGGTTTCCTTGGAAACACCTTTGAACCTAACACTGTTCTGTAAAATATAATAATAGTAGTAATAATAATAATAACAACAATAACAATAAATTCACAGTAGCTAAATGCATTCTTAGACTTATCTCACAAGGTAGGTACTCTCTTTCTCCCTTTCTCTCTGGGCATGTGCGTGCGTGCGTGTGTGTGTGTGTGTGTGTGTGTGTGTGCATGTTCCTGGGAAGGCCACAGGTTGACATTAGGTATCTTTCTTGATCACCAAAACACAATTGGCTCTGTTATAACTAATTTTGTGGTGTGTGTGTGTATGTGTGTATGTGTGAGTGTGTATGTGTGTTAATGTGGGTGCATGTGCAGACTTGAGGATGTGGAGGTCACCTTCAGGTGTCTTCCTCAGTTACCCTTTACCTTACTGTTTTGAGTCTGAGTCTCTCATTGAATTTGGAACTCATCCATTCATCTAGGCTGGCTGGCCAAGTGTTAGGGACTTGCCTGTTTCTGCTCCCCTTACCCGGTATTATTCGGGTTACAGATAACACAACACAAAGCCTGGCTTTTACACAGGCGCTAGGGGCTTGGAACTCAAGCCTTCAAGCTCGTGTGGCAGGCACCTTACTGACTGGGTATCCTCCCAGGCCGAATGTTGATATCAGGCTCTGAACCCAGTGACATCACATCTAGGCGCCTCCCACGTTGTTGCCAAGGCAACCACCATACATTCCCAGAATCCACCTGGCTACCTCCCATCTTCACCTGTGAGAGGCTAAGACATCGCACATATAAATAGGCAGAACCCTCTGACCTCTCTCTCTTCCTCCTCTTCTTCTTCTCCCATCTTCTTGCCCCCACCTTTGTCCTATCTCCTGAATAAACCTCATGTGGAACTATTTGTTCCGGTGTGGTCTGTCCCAAGCCGCATGCGTGGAAAACATTGCCGTATGTAGTGTTTTCATGCCCATACTACAGATGAGAAGACAGGCGGGTGGAGATCCTACAGGTAGCACAGGAGAACCAGGATTCCAAGCCAGGCAGATGGCTCTATCATGTGGTTCTTTACTGCTAACACCCTTGGCTCAGCAAACACTGTTTTAGCTACAGATCAGTGGCGGAAAAACACCAGAGATTGGACTCCCAAGTAAAGAAGTGAGAGAATGCCACAACCCTCCTGCTCCTTGAAAGATTCAACAGGAATCCGCAGGGGAAAGGGAAGATCTCTCAGCCTTCACTTTGTTATGGTGAATGCATTATTGCTTCGTGTGTGACTAAATTATTTGTACTCCCTTCAGGTTATAAAGCTTAAGAAAGGAGGATACTTAAGAGAGGAAGATGAAGCTTTCTTTCTTTCTTTTTTTTTTTTTTGAAGGTTGTGGTGGAGGAGGGAATTTTATAAGCCATTTAGGATTTAAACTTGTCTACACGTGCCCGTCTAAATGCTGAGTGACTGGAATGGATGCTCCACTCCCGTTCCAAGCACCTGGTGCCAGCGTTTAACCCGGTAGTCCTACTTCTTCTGTGATCTCACACTGGGCTCCCATCACCTACCTCTCTTCGTGGTGGATTTTGGGACAGCATCTAACACTGCCTCCCCTTGACCAATGAAAGATTTATGCTTAGTGAGGTGTAGTAGCGCACACCTATAATTCCAGCACTCTGGAGGACCACCTAGAGTTCTGGGCTAGCTTGGGCTACAAAGTGTGGGCCTGTCTCAAATCAAAAAATAAAAACAATAATTAGAGCGTGGTGGTGCACACCAGTAATCCCAACACTTGGGAGATAGAGGCTGGAGAATCATTACGCTCAAGATCACCCTCCACCAGTCTCAGCTAATTGAGATTCTGCTTAAGGGGGGGAGGGGGAGAGGGAGGAAGACTAGGGCCTTATGTGTTTAATCTGAAACGAGCTGGATAAATACCAGCTCAATTTAGGTCTTACTGGAATGTTCTGGAAGCCCTGTTGTCTTATAGTTGACTCCTTCGGTGAATGGGAAGCTAATGGACTCTTTCATAAATTGAGGGCGGTGAACATAGAAATGAGACTGGCTTGTGCTCTTCTCACCATCTTTTTGACTTGCTACTCCAGGTGAGATAAATTTCAGTGAGCCAGATGGACCCGTTGAGAGAGGTAACAATCACCGATTAGCTCACCCCCTAGGGAAGAAGCAGGTGACAGGATTTAGGCAGGAAAATGAGCCTGAGAACAAAGGATGGTGTCATTACTTGGAACCACTGTGCTGTTTAGGTGCTATCGGCTCTGGTTTCCCAGGCAGGTCTCTCGTGAGGATAATTCTGCCACTCCATTTCCTTAAGAGGTTCTGAGCTCTTCTTCGGGGCTGCTCTATATGTTGGTCGCTTTCTGAGACTTGTTCAACCTCCCTGAGCTATGCCCGCTCTATAAAATCTGAGAACGGAAACGCGTCGTGCCGTATGGCAATTTAATGAAAGGATACACTTCAGGAGACAAAATGTTGCTGGGTTCCTTTGTGTCTTGTGTTAGGTCGGATAACAAAGGAAGATGATTCACACACAGGCGGGTCCTCCGGGACCAGCCAGAGTCTTGATTACACCTTGGTTCCTGACTGTCTTGTGGAGCAAACACTTGGATAGTCATATACCCAGGAGGGCTGTAATGATTACCTTTAACGATTACAGGTTCCTGGATTGAACTTGACTATTGGCTTTTACGACAGAGAACACACCGGTGTCAGGCCAGAGGTAGACAGAGTCTTTCCAATTTTTCCAAGATAAATAAAAGATAAGATTCCACTTTAGTGTGGGGAAGTGGTTCCAAAGAAATCAGAAGGGGATGGCTATCTTTACGACAGCCATGGGAAGACAATGATAGCTGTGGTGACAGTTCCCAGGACGAAGAGAAAAGTAACACATGGAGCTTTCAGAATGTTAAACAAACAAGCCATCCGTGTACCGTGGCTAGTCCAGGTGTATATTATGACGTCAATGATGGGTAATAATATTTGACAAGGTTCATTATGCGGGGTATATCAAGCTCCTAGGCTTAAATATCTCTGTTCTGGAAAGCCGGCCAGTCCAGGTTTAGATTATGACGTCAGTGATGGGTAGTAATATTTGACAAGGTTCATTATGCCGGGTATAAATCAAGCTCAGACATCAGCTTTACTCTCTGTTCTGGAAAGCTGCAAAGTCAAAGGTACTTGATAAGAAAGAGACCATCTGTTGGCTATTATCATGTTTCTTTTGAATGTACTGTACAAGCTGCGCGCAGGTACAGAGAGTATATCTGCGGAGATTAAAAACCATGGTTACATTAGCGCACACCTGTCTCTGGGGGACCTCACTCTTTAGTAATGTGCATCTGCTTCCTGTGGCTGTTGTGCTTACCCTGACGTCTGCCTGCAGAGTGTGTGCTGTTTTGAGTCTCTTCTGGGACAATGGAGACTGTAGAATCTGTCGAGACAGAATAAACGCCAGGGGCCGGTCTAGGATGCGCGTGTCAGCTCTAACATCCCTTCACAGAGAGATGTTGCTGAAGGTAGCATGGTACATAGATGCCTTCTGTTTAAAGCATCCTGTTTGCCTTTCAAAATCAAGTCTCCAGCCTTCCACCCATATGGAATCCATCCAAACTTACAAAAACATTCAAATACCAATGACTGGGGAATAATATTTTTAACGTAGCCATGTTTCTTAATTTCTCCCTTCATTTTCAGAGAATTCCTACAGTTAGCAAAGATAACCTATTTGAAAGACTTTGAAACTAGGGTTTTCAGGCCTCCATGAAGCAAGAAGCAATCAGGGCAGACACCCAGAGGACTGGTTTTTCCCTGGCAGTTTTCTAAGACGGGGAGGTTGTCACTGCTTTCTGAACTTCTCTAGCAAAAGTCAAGAGATACTAATTCCTACTTGGGTGACAGGAAAATGACAGAGCTGTTCAACCGTGTGACTCACTGACAGGGCCTTTAGTCTCTCTTCCACAGGCAGGAGTGTGAGGAGCCCAGCCTTTGGGCTGTAACCTTGGGTGCTACAAAATAGGCAGCTCAGGCAGTATGCAGGAATTAGATCACCACACTTGCTCCCAGAGTGAGGACTTGGGGTTCAGGTAGGTGTGGACAGGCTGCTACTTGGGGTGACATCTGACTAACTTAATAAGGACACTGGTTACCATGGAGACTGATTTGTACATATTCAAAACTGTTCCTAATGACAGCAATGAAGATATGAACACTGCAGATCCAGCCACATCTCAAGTGTGCCTTCTTCTCAGGCAGGGCAGTTGCAGATTCAAAGGGTTACTAATCTCATAGCAGACTGGCTGGTTCAGAGTAATCCCAGTGACTTTATCTACAAACTGGGAACAGGGTGTGTGTGGGTGATTTATTTAGCATCGGAGATATAAAGGAAAGACGAATTGCATCTTAATGCAATCCCTGTCTTAGTTAGGGTTTTATTGCTGTGAACAGACACCATGACCAAGGCACCTCTTATAAGGACAACAGTTCATTGTGGCTGGTTTACAGGTTCAGAGGTTCAGTCCACTATCATCAAGGTGGGAGCATGGCAGCATCCAGGCAGGCATGGTGCAGGCAGAGCTGAGAGTTCTACATCTTCATCTGAAGGCTGCTAGTGGAAGACTGACTTCCAGGTAATTTGGGTAAGGGTCTTAAAGCCCCTCAGTGACTTTGATACACCTATTCCAACAAGGCCACACCCACTCCAACAAGGCCACACCCACTCCAACAAGGCCACACCCATTCCAACAAGGCCACACCCACTCCAACAAGGCCACACCTCCTAATAGTGTCACTCCCTGGACCAAGCATATTCAAACCATCACACTTTCCTTATTCCTTTCAGTTTACAACATGAAAACACAGTTGCTGAGTAGAGAAGGAGTCCTTGGTTTTCTTTTTGCTGTATTTTCATGCTGCAGCCTTTCTGGACTCTATCTGGCTACCCCACCCCCACCCCCACCCTCCACCCCCACCCCAACCCTAACCCATGCCTCAGTCTGTGAGGATCACTTATGGTTGGTGGTTAATCCCGGGCAGCTTACTTGACCGACCTCTGCAGGCTTCAGTTTAAAGCGAGTTAATAGATATAAAATTCTTGACAGCAGATTTCAGTATGTGCTATGCTGTAATAGTACCATTATGGGGTTGGAGAGATGGTTCAGTGGTTAAGAGCACTGACTGCTCTTACGGAGGTCCTGAGTTCAATTCCCAGCAACCACATGCTGGCTTACAACCATTGATAATGAGATCTGATGGCTTCTTCTGGTTTGTTTGAAGACAGCTGCAGTGTACTCATATACATAAAATAACTCTCAAAAAAAAAACCTTCTTTAAAAAATATTATCATTATTACCATCAAAGTATTGTGAGTCTTTCCCAATATTTTAATTAAAAATTTTATTATCTTTTGTGTAAAGGTGTTTTACCTGCATGTATGTCAGTATATCATATAGGTATACTGTGTTAGATCCCCTGGAACTGGAGTTACAGACAGTTGTGAAGCAAATGGGCACTGAGAATTGTATCTGGGTCCTCCCAAAGAGCAGCTAGTGCTCTTAATCACCGAGCCACCTCTCTAGGCCCTCTTTCCTGATATTTGTGGCTTTTCCAGGTGCAGTATAGCGGAGAGGCTGTGACGTGTAGACTGCATCGAAAGCTTCCAGGGTCCTATGATACGACAATAACGTCTCCACAGAGGGACTCTGAGCAGTGGCGTGTAACCAGGGCAGAGGTTGTTTTCAGGTGATGTTGTCATGGAAAGAATGAGGTCAAGTGGGTTTAGGCACCAACAGAAGTTGAATCGAGCTGACAGCTAGGTAGACTGAGATGGGAGGAAGAATGAGGAAGTTGTTCAGATATCAACGTGTAAGAAACAGGTAGGTGGTCAGGGGTGGGGTGGGGGGGAAGGGGATGACACCTGAAATGTAAAAAATTGCATGTAAAAAAAAAAGAATGAAAAAAAAAGAAAAAAGAAACAGGTAGGCCAGAAAGTGTGAATTTGGGGCAGTGGGGTGACAGGGTGGGAATGGGGGTTGGGCATTGTTATTATTAATTATTATTTTATTATTACTACTATTATTATTGAGGATAAAACATATGGTCTCATACACACTTAGCAAGCACAAAAACACTGAGCTATATCCCGAAGCCTCTAAAAACATTTTACTTGTTATTCTGAGGCAGTGTCAAGTTAGGGTGGCGAGGTAGATTCGCCCAGGCAACTCTAGAACTTGAGTCGTTCCTGCCACAGCCTTTGTCTGGAACAACTGGGAACATAGGCTTTGCCTGAAGGATTCCCCGTCTGATGCAGTGACACGGGAATAGTGAGTTTTTGAGGGAATGAAAGGACAGTTACCGGATCAAGGATTTCCTGGGTTGGAAGTGGAGATCTGAGCCTACGGAGCTGGCCTGTCTGCCTCACTCTCTTAACTCATCTCTAGGTTATTGTTCTGGCTATCCTAGGAGAGCCACTCAGGCACAGCAGGGTGCAAAATGAAGGGAAAAGGGGGTGTGGGGGGAGGCCAGGTCGAAGGTTACTGCGCATGCCCACGATTTGGGGCTTAGCAACAATGGGAAGAGGGTGGAAGCACTGAGCAAGGGGAAAGAGGGGAAAGAGAGTTTGCCTTTGTAGAGATTGAGTCTGTGACACTGCACTCCATCTCCTGTAACAATGCCAAGCTGGTATTTAATGTGTCCCAGACACTGTTTTTCATAGGCTCACTCCCTCCTCTTGGAACCCGCTGGCAACAGGTACTGCGATCACCTCTATTTTGCAAACAGTAAGAAGTTCAACACAACTCCAAGATTACAGTTAGAGGGGTTGAAACTCCCGAATCCAGACCTTATGTGATATTAGGCTTTGCGCATCAGATGCTGGCCGGAAGTGATTCTGAAGGTTACGCGCAGTAACTTGCAGCCTCCGGGTTCACGATAGCTATTGGAATGGAGGAGGTTTTTTTTGGAGGAGGAAAGCACAGACAGGAGAGATGCTGTGAGAAGTCAAAGACTGGGAGACAAAAGGCAGAACGTTTGGTCTGACTGGCTTTTAAGCAAACGGAGAAGGATGTCAGTGCCGAGGAGGGAAAGCTTTCTCCAGGACGGCAGGAGGGCAGTGACTGTCTAGCCATCAAAATGAAGAAGAAACAACCCGGTGGCTAAATGCAGGGTTGCTTCGTCCCCTCTCCCATCACCTAAATAAGACCGACCTTAGTGCCGAGTCCAGCACCGCTCCATGAACTTGCTATATAGCTAGCTAGCTAAGGATGACTGAACTCTTCCTGCATCTCCTCCCTCCCAAGCCCTGGGATTACAGGCATGTAGCACCACTGTGCCTGGTTTCTGCTGGTGATTGGGATCGAACCCAGGACTTCCTTCATGCCAGGCAAGCCCTCCGTCTATTGAGCTTTGTCCCTCGTACGTGTTCTCATTCCTGAACAAGCCAAGGAAGCTCTCTCATCTCAAGACACCCCCCCCCACCCCCATATGCTGTTGTATGTCTTGAGTCACTCCTCCAGTGTTTGCCAAGTACTTACCATGCAGCCAGGACTGTTCCTAGGCAGTTGCTACATATTAGCCAAGCCAATGGACAAAGAAATATGGCCTTTCTGTTTTAAATTAGCATCTTATCAACATCTCTTCCTTCTCTCTGCTCAAACATCATATTATTGGAGAGGCTTTTTGTGACTACCTCATTTAAAACACTGGTCCTTGCTGCTCACCTCACCGTCCTGAATTTATTTCCTTTGGGTTAAGTGTAGTAGAATAGCTGTTCTCAACCTGTGTGTGTGGGGCGGGCGGGGGGGTGGGAGTCGAACAACTCTTTTCACAGGGGTTAGGTAAGACTATCAGAAAACACAGATATTTACATTACGATTCATGACAATAGCAAAACTGCAGTTATGGGGTAGAGATGAAAATAAGTTTTTGGTTGGGTGTCGTCATGACATGAGGAACTGTGTTAAAGGGTCACAGCCTTAGGAAGGCTGAGGACTGCTGTAGTCGAATCAGCTGACACTCCTGTCATTTTGGTTTCTTTGTGACCTCTCCAGTCCCAATATGACCCAAGCTCTATAGGAGAGACTTTGTTTCAGTGTCTGTTGTGGTTCTGTAACGGAACTCCGCACAGAGTAGGGGATTTCAAATACTGGATGAATAAATTAATGCACGCATCCAGTGGGCACTTTAAATTTGGAAACTCGCGTTTTTATTCTAGGATGACTGCTTGTCCCTAAAACAAGCTTGTCCCTTCTGTCATTTTCCTCCTTAACCTGTTCTCTTTCCAAACTGCTATCACAGTATCAGAGTCTGGACACTATCAAGTGCCTGCTGACCTTTAGTAAGTCCACACTTTTTAAAAAGAATATTTTATGTATATGAGCACACTGGCATTGTCTTCAGACACTCCAGAAGAGGGCACCAGATCCCATTGCAGATGGTTTCGAGCCACCATGTGGTTGCTGGGAATTGAACTCAGGACCTCTGGAAAGAACAGTCAGTGCTCTTAACCCCTGAGCCATCTCACCAGCTCCCACACTTTTTTTTTTTTTTTTAAGATAAACTTTTGCTATGTTTTCCTGGGCTGCTCCCAAACTTCTGGGCTCAAACAATCCTCCTGCCTCAGTTTCCCAAGAAGTCGGGACTGATGGCATATGTCAGTGTACCTGGCTGTTTTAAAAACTCTTACCCACTAATTTTAAGTTCCACTGACTTGTGTTTGGGTTCTAAGAGTGGTTTTGTGTTCTATCTTCCATTGATATAGTCATTTTACAAGCTAGACTGAGCAGGGTAGAACAGATGCAGGATGCTTTGCCCTTTCCCGTCACTCCTGTTAAATCCCATCCCTGGCTATGAGCCCCGTTGTCTCATAGATCTCTGACATGTTAGTCGTATAAGGAAAAAAAAGTCATTAGTCACTTTTAGGGACAAGGTGGTGATTTAAAAGTTTGAAGATGACATGACTTGTCAATCCAGCTTCTGGTCTCTTTCCCAGATGCAGTCCTGACAGTTATGCTCGCTCAGGGCTCTGGTTCCACATATAGCATGCCTGGCTTTTCTATGCCCTTGCTTTCCCGTATTGTTGTGGTTGTTTGTTTTTCTCTTTTTCTTTCTTTTTTTGCTTTATCTGCTTTTAAAATCAAGTTCTTAAACTTTTCCACTCATGACTTCTTTTTGACTGAGAAAGTTTTATATAAAACCCTGGGTAGACAGGTATGTAAGATTGGTATACAAATCAAACATTTACTGAGAATAAGTCATAATGAAATTTGCTTTTAAACAATCCTCTGGCATGCACAAATCTTACTGCACATTAAAAAGAAAAGAAAGTTTTCATACTAATATATATACATAATATTTAAGAGATATATATACATATATACATATACTTATATATATATATAATATATATATATTATATATATATATTAAAAATCTTGACTGAATACTTGATCCTGTGGGGCATAGTCCATCTTCAGTGTTTTCAGAGTTGATTGACATGTTAATTCTGTAATCCCCAGTGCAGAGACTGTCACTTTGCATAAATAAGTAGTTCAAAATGGCAGTATGTTTAAGGTCATTTCAAAATTGTTGGAAATTGTGTCCTAATCACAAGCCAGAATTTACTTAACTTAAAAAAAAAAAAAGATTCAAGTCAGTAACCGAAAAAAAGAAAATTTTAAAGTCAATCACTCTGACACAATTCAATCCGAAGACACTGATTTGATAATTACCTGCTGTGTAATATAGGCAGGGTAACAAATAAGAAGTCTTATTTGTACTGTAATCAAACCATTAAGTTCCTACAAGAGCAGAAAACGTTCCCTGTACAGTTAAACCTCTGCAGTTCATAACATAGAATAGCCTTGACCCTGAACTAAGGTTTTCCAGGCACTAACACACACAATATGACAGCTTGTGAATGCAAAGTGCACATGCTGTGTATTCAGAACGGAAGCCACAGTGAAGTTCTGGGGAGCAGCCGAGCCAGCTCTGTGTAAACACCTTGCGGCTGGTCAGATGCTTTGATTATGAATTACTTTTTTTTTCTTTTCTATCATTGTTTGCTCACACATCTTTTATTGTTGTCAAAATTTTTCCTGATTTCCACATTCAGTCACATTCCACGGTTTAAGGAGCTGGGTTCTAGATGCCAGCTTCCACGCTATTAGGTGCCTCTCCTCCCACACACACAGTTTAAGGAGCCGAGTTAAGCCAGCGTCTTGCGTTTCCAGAGCCAGACTCAGAGTGGGAAAGAGGCCTTTTGTGGCTCCTGCCGTCTGCTTGAAACCTGATGGTTTCCTTTCGGGTGTCAGCTACACAATTGCTGGCCTTTCCCCTGGTGTGATGCTTTGGAAGTCTGCCCACTGGGCATCTCTGACTGCACCAACTTAGGTGTGGGTGGGATCATACCTCAGGACTGTACCCTGCTCTCGCCCCTGGACTTCTGGCAATGTACTCTGGGTCAGAGTTCCCAAGGTAGCAATACTATTAGCTAGACTCAAATGTGACTCCAGGCTATCCCCCACTGTCCGAGTTGGTACATAGAGAAACAGCTTTTGTTTTGGTGTTTTGTGATCTTAACAGTATCTGTTCCTAATGTACCACCTCTCCACTTTTGGCCAGTAAGCCCAATATCTCAGTCGGAGCCTTTCCACAGTGCATTCCCTACAGCAGAACTGGATTGCTACTCTGTTTCAAAAGTCCAGCCCGCACAGATTAAACTTTCCTAAGGGTTCCGTTGGTGTACTTCATGCTCAGCTTTGAAAATAGAAAGTATATCCTCTCTTCTCTCCAAAAAAGGATGAAGGAGGGCGGTGTAGGACACAGCCCTGGCAAATCTAGTGAATCGGGAACTGCAGACACTGTTTTTCTCTACCCAGAGGAAGATGGGGGATTTATGATAACCAATTCCCGTGAATTGTGTGATAATTCTCTTGCTATGGAGGGAAGCAGAGATGTCCTAGTTGGGCATAGATCCCAAAGGAGGCATGAGTCCCTAATGGATATCATTTTAGTCTGCAGATCTGTATCCCTTAAAATGTTCAAGAAGAGTAGAAATGTATGCCTCAGAAGCTCACAGAGATAGCGACATTATATTAAAAGAACTATTATGACAGGCAGTAAGTATTTATATCGATTTTGAAGAGTTGTTCAAAGTATGACCCTGGGCATCAACCAGGTTTGGGTTTGATGTTCAGGTCTGTAACCACCAGGATGTATTCACCTTAGGCAATTTATTAAATATATGATAGTTTTCTCTGTCAAAAAAGTTATGGGAATGACCACCTTTTATATAGTAGTCTTTGCTGGGTGGCTCATTGCCTTCAGTATCTGTGCAGTCTGGGGCTGGAACTATGTTTCCCAGAATTCCCTTTACATTCAGTTCTGGGTTTGTGTTTGTTATTGAAACTTTGAGTCTGTGACTAGTGCAAGACTTGGAAGATAGAAGTAAAGGGAGATGCTGTTCTTGGGATATCCATGGCTGAGGCTCATCAGTTAGGGTTTCCATGGACCTGGGAGCTCACAGCCCTTCTGGTTCTCTCCCTGGATGATGAGGGGAGGGTTCCCAGACTCCACCCACGAGCTGCTTTCTCAGTGCACAATTCAGACTTCAGGCACAAGTCTTCAGTGGCTTTTTCTCTTGTCCACTGTCACCTTCTAGATTTTCATTCTTAAAGCATCCCTGCATACCAGTGTAAGCTTGTATTTGAAGTATGAATCCGCAATTCCTCCGTCCCCAGTTCTGGTAAAGCACTGACTGCTTCAGGAGGCAGAGCAATGACTTCACAAACAGGAATAAACCTAAAAGCTATTTTTTCAGAATAAATTCGGTGCTAAGGAACTCGTGAGGTTCGACTCTAGGAGTTTCATTTCTTAGCAAGAGTGAAGATGAGGGGTGGGGCCAAAGGGGACTTTTCAAGGGTGTGTGTGTGTGCTAATATTAGGAGTGACTCACACAGAGGCTGGAGAAACGGCTCAGTGGTTAAGAGCACCTCCGAGGAACCACATGGTAGCTCACAATCATCTGTCATGGGATCTGACGCCTTCTTCTGGTGTGTCTGAAGACAGCTATAGTGTACTCCGTTATAGAAAATAAATAACATTCAGAATGTTTCACATTTTATATCACTCTTCTATTCATACTTGCTCACTGGTTACTCCCATAGCTGTAGAGTTTAGCTCTGATCAGCGGACTGAACAGATACTTTATATACATTTGTTATTGATCTGTGTGCTCATTGGGCAAAAGTGGCACTAGTTTATAGATTATTGCCAGTGGAATTAATTAATCTTAAGGAACCCACACGATTTTTCTTGGTTCACCAATATCAGCATTTCTCCTTCACACTGTGTTTTTGTTCATCCCGATGCATGAACAATGCGTCAGAAGTGGCTCCTCTGAACCAATCCTTTTTGACTTGACTTCTAGAATCATGGTTCTCTTGATTTTAATACCCAGTTTCCACTCTTCTTTTGCCCATGGAGATCTTACACAGGATGCCCGTCCCACTGTTCCTTGGATCTGCTGTTCTTAGCTTGAATGGCACCAACATCTCTAGATTCTCTGGCAGGATCAGGCTATGGACCAACAGTCCTAGACCCAGGAGCAGAGCAGAGACAGAGGGTAAACCTAGGGAAGGGAAGGGGTGGGACTCAGAGCGAATGCTTGGTCTCCGGGAGCTTTGAACTAGAGCTAAGGAGGCTTAGAGAAGGACAGAGACTCTTTCTTAGATCCCAGTGGCGATGGGAGTCCGTCCTTTGCTAAGTCAGGATGAGGCGATGCTTGATGAAAGTCTCTGTAGAGAAGCAAAAGGGACCAGTGCTGACAGGACTGTTCTTTACTCCTGCATATGTTGGGACTAAGACTCTAACTGGTGCATTGGGATTAGCACCCCACAGAAGCACAGGGTTTGGTCTATGGCAGTGGTTCTCTACCAGTGGGTCGATATCTCTTTGGGGGTCACATACCCGTTTCACAGGGGTTGCATGATATCTTGCATATCAGATATTTACAGTATGACTCATCACAGCAGCAAAATGGCAGTTATGAAGTAGCAACGGAAATAATTTTATGGTTGGGGTTTACCACAACATGAGGAACTGTATGAAAGGGTTACAGCATTTTGAGAACAATCAGTATACTTTATATACGTTCGTGCTTCTTGTTAGGAACACTGACTGTTCTTAACAACAAAACACTGTCCATGTTCCCCTTTAAGGAGGGTGTGGTGGTTTGAATAGGTTTGGCCCCCATAGACTCATGTGTTTGAATAGTTGGCCCACTGGAGTGGCATTATTAGGAGGTGTGATCTTGAAGAAGATGTGGCCTTGGTGAAAGAAGTGTGTTACAATGGGGGTGGGCTTTACAGTCTCCTATGCTCAAGCTCCACCCAGTGTGGAAGTCTAGTCTCCTACTTCCTGGGGACCAAGAAGTAAAACTCTTAACTACCTCTCTAGCATCATGTCTGCATGGACACAACCATGGTGAACCTGTAAGCCAGCCCTAATTGAATGTTTTCCTTTATAAGAGTTGCCTCGGTCGTGGTGTCTCTTTACAGCAACGGAAACTGTAAGACAATGATATGTTGTATTACTTCTGTGAGTATTCACTGCTGTCAGTCCCTGTGAAGGATGACCTCAACAGAGAAGAGAGACACTTGGCCCAAGACCATGGCCTTCCTGAGGTATCCAGGAAGAACAATTTCTGAAAAGCCACCTTATTTCAGAGCTCTTCCTCTGGTTGGATGAGGCTGGCACTAGCCTGGCTTGTAGCTTGCCTTTGTGTACCACTTTCTCCTCCTTTGCCCTGCCCTCACTTCCACAGTGTTGATCTCAGGGTACATAGATGGCTAACATTCAGCATTCAGTTAGGGTTTCATTGCCGTGAAGAGACACCATGACCAAAACAATTCTCACAAAGGGCAATGTTTAATTGGGGCTGGCTTACACTTTCAGAGGTTCATTCCATTTTCATCATGGTGGGAAGCATGGCAGATTGCAGGCCAACTTGGTGTTGCAGGAGCCAAGAGTTCTACACCTCGACCTACAGGCAGCAGAAAGCGATTGTGTCACATTGGCCAGATTTGAGCATATATATGAGACCTCAAAGCCCCGCCTCCACAGTGACACACTTCCTCCAATAATGCCACACCTCCTCCAATAAGGCCACACCTCCTCCAATAAGGCCACACCTCCTAATAGTGCTACTTCGCACGGACCAACCATATTCAAACTATAACACATACTATCTGCTTCTTCCAGGGGACTCAGTCTACAGCAGACTCCACTCTCCGTTACTTGCTGATATCGCTATTCTATCAGTGTCTCCTCTAACGTTCTCGGCGACTTTCCTAGTTTATGCTTGATTTATTAATGTCACCTCACTTTGTGAAGCGTCAAGAGGGAACAGAGAGAAGAAGTCCATACGTCTGGCCTGCTGCTACATCCGCTAGAAATAAATTGAAGAGGAAATCGTTTATTCTAGCTTTTGCAAGGCTTACAGCTCTGAGGAGAAAGACGGGTGGCTGCCTCTGCTCAGGAGAGAAGCAGCAGAGAGCTGAACAGCATAGGGCTTCTTGGGGGGAGGGAGGGAGTTTTCCAGGTAGAGATTTCCAGGGTGGGGATTGGTGGGATTTCAAGGCAAGTGCAGGGATTGGTGGGATTTTGAGCTCAGGGATTGGTCGGATTTCAAACCCTGAAGTGGTATGGGACCTTTTCAATACTGCGTTCTCACCAAAGAAGACATATACAGGGAACTCAGGCTGAGGTCTTGCTGTTGGAAGATGAGCACCCAGGTAGTACAAGAGTGTAAACCTTACTGAGGCCAGCTGGGACCAGACAGTCCCAGCTACCCCCTTCAGCT
This sequence comes from Grammomys surdaster, assembly GCF_004785775.1. NCBI lineage: Eukaryota > Metazoa > Chordata > Mammalia > Rodentia > Muridae > Grammomys > Grammomys surdaster. The sequence goes on from NW_021621071.1 coordinate 7,953,396, forward strand.
GACCACAAATTCATGAACACGTTTATTGAGGTTAACCAAAGTACAAGGAGAATATCAGAGATGGCCAGCTGACCCACAGACTCGTAGTAGTGAATACATGGTTTCAAGTTTAGGCAACGGCCTTCAGAGGGGTTTGCTATACTATAGCAAAGTGAGATTAACAGAAGAGACAGAAAGAACCATTAGCTGGAAGGAATCAGTGGGAGGATCAAAGGAATTAGGTTCTAGGATCACATCATCGAACCCTCGTGAGAGGAGCGACAGTCTGGAAGTTGTAGAACCAGAAAGCTAATTGAGAAGCCATTGCTCCAAGCCCTAGCTCAAGTCTGTGACGAAGAATCGGCTATTCTCACCCCACAGGAAGCCGCCCACTCCAGCCGCACACGACAGCCTCTGCCGTGACTGACACCATCACAACAGATGCCCGAATTCTGTTGTTCTGCAATACGCGGTCTGTGCGAGCCCTTCTGATGAGCAGAATGGAAGTTATGCGTGTGTGTCTGCAGCTCAGCCGTCTAAGGCCAAGAGGCCAGAGTGATCTTTAGTTTCCCAGATCCCGCAGTTGTAATGGATTTGTACTTGGTTTCAGTGTTTGCCGCACCTACCCTTAGCTAAGACGGACGGGCGACTTCTAAAATGTATTTAATAGCCAGCGATCAATGATATCAAATCAATTTCTTTTAATTTTTAGGTACACTGTTTTACAACTGGGTATTCACTGTATACTGTTAAGCACCATTGGCTCATACTGAGAGTCTGGAGGGTGAGCGAACAACATAGTACTGAGATTTTCTGAACTCATCTCTTCAGCAAAGCATAAAAATCTGTTAGGATCATCAGCAATGGAAAAAAAAAAACCAACCTAAGCGGAAGAAACTGATGTTATATTCTGAAAAACAAACAAACCAAGAAACTCAATCACGTATTAACACTTGGTAGGGCATTGCTAATTGGAAGAGGGGTAATTATTAGCATTCTGTCTAAACTCCACCCCACAGCTACCTGGCAACAGCCAGGTAGTCCTGACCCTATCAAAGGAGCTGCTTGCCTCCTCCTCACTCTTTTGTTCTCTTGGTCTCTTGCCTTCTTGCTCCCACTCTGTCCCCTTGCCCCTTCCCCACTCTCTTTCCATGTGCTCCTGGACGGCCTCTACTCCTCTACTCTCTCTCTCTCTCTCTCTCTCTCTCTCTCTCTCTCTCTCTCTCCCTCTCCATCTCTTTCTCTCTTTCTCTGTCTTTACTACCCTCTTAACTGCCCCCCTACCCCCATGCCCTGAATAGACTCTATTCTATACTAAACTGTCCTGTGGCTGGTCCCTCAGGGGGAAGGAATGCCTTGGCATGGGCCCGCTGAGACATCCCCTTCCCCCATACCTCACCACACCTCCATAGAACATATTTCCCTTTCTCTTTATCTTTTCATAAACACATCATTAATCTTAGAAGGAGAAAGAAAACCTGGCCCACAGTTACGAAGTGCACAACATTAACTATGTGGCAAAGAAATGGTTCCAAGTTTATGTTGGCCCAAGGGCAGACATTTACACGGCTCCTATTCTCTGATAATGTCTGAAGAGATAGTATCTGGGGTCTGGAATGATGGCTCAGTGTTTAAGAGTATTCATTACACATAGAAGACCTGGATTTGTCTCCCATCATCTCCATGCTAGCTAATGACATCTGAAACTCCACTTCCAGAGCATCTGATGCCCTCTTCTGGCTTCCTCATTGCTACGTGCACATGGTGCGCGGACATACAAGTTAGCAAAAATCAATTACATATAAATACATACAAATGCATATAAAATAAAATAAATAAAAATTTACAAACAAATTAAAGAAAAAAATAGACCCTACACCCAGAGTATACAGGAAAACAACTGGATTCATTGATTTATTAAAATAAAGGAGGAAGTGGGGAGCTGGGAGTGGACCTGGGAGGAGTTAGGAGGAATAAGGGGCAGGTGATGGATATGACCAAAATATATTCTATAAAATTTTCAAATGATTAATAAATCATTATATATAATGTAAATATATAAAGCATATATATAATATGTAATATATATATGTATATTTTATATATATATATATATATATATATATATATATTACATATTATATCCACACAGATGCTGTTTTCTATATATGAAATGGCATCTGGTTTTATATGACAAGAAAATGCTTCCAAATCGCCAGTTAGCCATTCTGGAGAAAAACTTATGGTCCTGTGGGTGCTCTGTAAATGGTGATTTAAGACAATGGGAAATTAGGGAAGGAAAAGGAAGCTGATTCTTAGGTAGCAAAATCATCAACAGTGTAGTGTTAAAATGGAAGGAATTTGTGCCCCCAGTTTTGTTCCTGGGTCTACCTGCGGAGGCATATTGTTATTTCGAGATGTGAGATTTATGGTATTTTCTGCTTCACTAAGAGTTACTTCTCTCAGCCATGGCCTTGTATGGTGAGGTGTCCTTCAGCCTCACTCAAAGGGTAAAGTTCTTGTCAAGAGAACCTGGAGTTTCTCCAAAGGTCCCCCAAAGCTGCTCCATTTGGTTGGTACAAAAACCACACACACACACACACACACACACACACACACACACACACCCTGACAATAAACTATTCCTACAGTTAAAAACCCAGAGGGCAAATTCGACTTGACTCATTAGCAAGTCTCAACCACAGACAGACATTAATGTGAAGTATCAGACGGAGAGCCCCGATTTGCTAGTTCAGTTTCTTTGCCAGTTGGACAATCAGAAATTCATTGGTGTGAGGTGAGCGCCTACAGAAAAATACTGGGAGAGCCCATGCGTCGGAGCCGTTCCCCTTTGGAAGATGTGGAGCTTAAAATTTACTAAGGATAGTCCCAGGAAGTTGCAGGTCTGAAGGACTGGGAACGGGAACACCTAGAGCTTCAGTTACTCTGTGAGGCATTTCAGAGGACGCAGGAGGCCGCTCACCCTGTCCGTGCACTGGGTTTCGAAACCAGCTTCACCGTGATTTCAGAAGCAGCAAAGAAAAGGGGGCGGGAGATGTAGAGATACGGACACAGCGATCTGCATTTGGTGGAGCAAATGTTAGTTACATCTTCCCAAGGAAGGATCGAAACAGCATCCGGCTTGATGCGCTACTGGGTGGGGGGGTGGGGTAGGGGGGTAGGGGGGCGGAGGAAGAGAACAAAGAAAAAGAGAAAGGCCCTAGATCAGGTGTTTCTGAGGATGGCATTTAAAAGCAGCTTCTTTGTCCCGCTTAGTCTTCAGTCTCGCCTCGGTGGAACTTTCCGGCAGAAGATTTAAAAGCATCATTAGCAGATCCAGGTGCTCACAGGCAGCCCCTGCCCTGTTCTCGCCTTTCCCTTTATTTCCTGCATTCTTTGTGTGTCCCTCTCCATGTGAGATTGTAATCAGCTTTGACAGCAGGGCCGCGTCGAATTCATCCCTATAACACCTTTTCTCACCCCTTGTCTTCTGGTGCTTTACCTGTGTATAATTCTGTGTTGTTAAATAAAGGCAAATAGATTTAGAAGCAAATACAGGTTCTTCAATATTTCTGTGGCTAGAGGAGAAGAGACAAAGGATACATCTTTAAGGCGATGAGCTCCTGTGTTTAATTGGAGGATATGCAAGCAAGTACATCTGTTTCAAGAGCAAATAAAAGTCGCCTTAAAGGATTTTTGTTACTGTTTTAGTGTTTAAGAGAACCGGCAGTATTATTGTAGTGTATGTAAATTAGAATGGCCCCAGAAGGGACCGGTGGAAGGAGTTAATTTATATAAGGAAAATAACCCTAAAGATAACTATTAATACTGACTCCAAAAAGCTGTCCTCTGACCTCCGTATATACACATGGCGCACGTGTGCTCCATCCTTTAAAAATAATTTGCATACTCTTATAAGTGGGCTGAGTAAAACACCTCTCTCTAGCTGCTGCTAATAGGGTTCGGGTCACCCTGTGAATATCATCCGACACATCTGCTTATCCTGTATTTGTCCTTTATTTCGACTGTTGGCAGGTCATATGCATACTCTGCTTCTTGCTTTTATCTCTGAGACTCTTGCACACTAACTCATGGAGACCCTCCCAGACTCCTCTTTTTTTTTTTTTTTTTTTTTTTTTTTTTTGAGACTCTGTGTAGTCCTGGAACTGGCTCTGTAAACCAGACTGGGCTCGAACTCATAGAGATCTGCCTCTGCCTCCGGAGTGCTGGGATTAAAAGTGTCGACTGCCTCTTTTTCTTTAAGGATTATACGAGTGTGGGCAAATTGCCTGTCAGTTCCTGCCTTCTCAGTTCAGACTCTGCAAACCATAAGGCCAGCACCCTGTTAGGTTTGCTAAGAAAGAACCCCAGAAAGAGGCTGGAATGCTCTGAATAGAGCTGCTGGCCCTCACAGTGGTACCCAAACAGTGACCTCATAGCCCTTGTTGGCAATCCATGGTAGACTTCAGCTTCCGGCTTTCTCTTTGACCTACTTGGCCTTTCCCTGGTAGCTTCATGCTGTTCCCTCAGGGTGTTGGCACCACCTGGGCAGTGATACTTTCCCAGAGGCCTGTTTCATAGGCTTCTCCTGTAAACCTCTCCCCTGTAGAAACCCTTTATGGACATACCTAAGACACGCTCCCAGCCACGGGTACCGTGTGAGCTGCTTCCTGCTAAGTTACTAATCCCTCTTTCTTCTTTTTGAGTTGAAAGTTCTCCAGGAACCTAGAAAATAAAGCCCATGAATTTTCTCTTTTCAGAAATGCTTAGGCAGTTTCCGTTGTCCTGGCAGGACTCCAGCAGATACAGTATTCGATACCAGAAGATGCTGCTGTGGCAGAGACCCTAAGTGGCAGAGCACCGGATAGTCGTCTATCGGCCGAAAAGCCTGTTCATTTCCTGGGCCTCAGATGAACCAGATGTATTTAGCTTGTCCCCTTGGATAGACAGTTAGATTGCCTCTTACTGTATGAATTACTTTTCTCATTGCTTTAAGCAGACGGTGCTCGCCTGTCTGAGCCTCTTTGCTGTTGGCAGAAGCAACTTAAAGGAGGAAGGATTTATTCTAGTGCACAGTTTAATAAGGGATGTAGTCCGTCGTGGCGGAAGACACGGTGGTGGGACCATGAGGCAGCTGGTCACGTGGTCACGTGCAGGAAGCAAAGAGAGATGGATGCTGATGTCCGTGTGTTTTTTTTTTTCTACCCCGCCCTCCTTCGCTATTTCCTGAAGTCTCAGCCATGGGCTGTTAATGCCCATGTGCAGGTTGAATTTTTTTCCTTCCTTTCTCTGGAAACACTTACAGAGATGCGCTCAGAGGTGAACTTCCGAGATGGTTTTTAATTCACTTTTTGCGATCAGCAACGATGCATCAAACAATCTTTTTTGCTTTGTTTTCATAATTTTTATTGATTTTATTGCATCATGGGCCCAAATTCCACTTATCTCTCGGTCCTTCCAAATCTTCCCTTCACTCTTGTAACTGCCCCCAAAATAAAAAATAAAAATTAAAAACACAAAACAAAACTCACCACAAACAAAACAATCTCCCCTTGGGAGCTGGGGTGTGTCACAGTATAGACCCTTTTGTCCACACTTCTTTTCTTGCAAATGTTCATTGCCATGAGTCAGTCATTGGTCTGACTTGAGGCCTCCGGCTTCTGCTATACCATCAATCCTGGACCCTCACTGGGACTCCTCTCGGATATCCTGCCGTTGCCCTGAGTCATGGAGATCCTGAACCTTTGGTTCTGTAGGACTTGTACCTTCAAACATTCTAGCAGTTGAGAGGGTGGATGTTAGGGTAGGCCAGCTCAATGCCCCGGATCTGAGCCTGGATGTTAACTGAGTTGGTCAGCCCGCACCACTGGGCCAGTTCTCTTGTGCCCACACCATCGGGGTCAGCATCAAACAATCTTAAATGAATATTTTTTTCCATATATGTATGAGTCTGTCCATAAGATAAATTTATAGAAGAGGAATTGATGTGTCAAAAGAATTGTCAAATTGTTCTGGTTTGGGATTATAGGAATTCTACCTGTAGGGGAAACGGAGAATCTTCCAGAGAGAAGCAGGAAGCAGGTATGGTACCCTTCCCTGTCTCTCTGTGGGAAACTCTTACGGGAAGAGAGAAGAAGCACAACATGAAATCTATCTTAGGAGGAATCACTCCAAACCAAACAGCTTTCATTTGCTTAGTAGAGAGAAAGAGAGGGAAGAGGGTTATCTCTCACGTACCCCAGGCAGAAGAGTAGTTTTGTCTAGTGGAGACTTAGTACCCAGCTACTGTGGTTGTAGCCGGCAGTAATAGGAGATCTACAGATATACTGCTATTGGAGAGACTGGTTGTGCAGTTGGGAGTACTGTGCATAGCATAAATGCCCGTGAGGCAGTTCCTATTGAGTCCTGAAAAACGTGGGTGGGATTTTGGAAGCCACCTCATCCTTGTGAGGTTTTTTTTTCTTTTTTTTTTCTTTCTTTCTTTTTTTTTTTTTCGAGACAGGGTTTCTCTGTGTAGCCCTGGTTGTCCTGGAACTCACTCTGTAGACCAGGCTGGCCTCGAACTCAGAAATCCGCCTGTCTCTGCCTCCCAAGTGCTGGGATTAAAGGCGTGCGCCACCACTGCCCGGCTCCTTGTGAGGTTTTTATTTGTTAATTTTTTTTTTTATAGTACCAGAGAAGGCAAGAGTTGGTAATACACAGACTACACAACTTGTTCAGTGTTCAAACCTTTTTTTTTTTTAACTCCACGTCTTTGATTCATTTCCCCTGGGGGTTGATCTTTTCTTAACAGTGACAAAGTAAACATTTCTCCCTTGAGCCCTTGTCTCTAGCAAACCTGGGTGTCACCAAGTCATTTTTACCAACTGCCATTTGCGTTTGTCATTGATTCCCCCACCCAGTAGAGCTTTATCACAATCGTCATTGTCCCTGTTTGAGCAGACAGACTACGATCGATCTTCATGCTTACTTCCCCTTGAGATTGTGTGGTGACAAAGCTTTGTGTACAATCAGAACTGGGTCTTTCCTATCCCCTAAGGTCCAGGCTGGCTTCCTGCAGGGAGCTTTTGTTTCCTGTTCCACCACATCTTGGCTGTGCCATTCTTAATAAACAGGGCTGCGGTTCTGTCCTCACAGATTAACATTAATGAAAGGCCTCCTGGATGCATGGCAGCCCAGAGACTTATTTAATATTCTCTCTGTTTTAGATATCAGGTGGCATCTTCAAATGAATTTTTAAGTATCTCCGTGATAATGAAGAAGATCGGAGACATCAATTAGGAACCAGGAAGACAAGTCTGAAGGGTTGATGCGAACATCCTAACACATGACAAAGGTAACTGGTAAATTCATTATTCCTGGACGAACCCTGGCAGCCTTCTCTCCAGACATCTGTCTGCCTTGATCATCTTATTTTCCTCTGCTTGCAGTTGTAATTTTCAAGGCCAAGTCTGAAAATTTTCCCTGAGCCTTTTCTAATCATCGATACCCTCAGGGACAACTCTGCTTCAAACTTTGCGTTCATGCTTCTCACTTGGAAAGCAAGCCCAGGACACAATATACTATTATTGACTAAATATAAGTATATCCTTCTCAAGCATGTCTGGGTAATTTCTTTCTAGACTTTTAGAGTCAGAAGTGTTAAGAAATATTCATGTTGAGCAATAACCTATACAAATCTGATGGAATTTTATTTTTATTTATTCTTTCAAGACCAGGTTTTTCTGTGTATCCTGTAACTCACGCTGTGGACCAGGCAGAGATCTACCTGGTTCTGTCTCTCCAATATTGGGATTAGTGGTGCATTCCTTTAATCCCAGCACTATGCAGACAGAGCCAGGTAGATATCCTTTGAGTTCGAGGCCAGCCTGGTATACAGAGGGAATTTCATTTTTAAAAAGCATGAGAGGAGAAAGAATGCCGAAGGACTGGTATTTGTGATTCAAAAACATATGTTTTCTCTCTCTAAGCCCCAGTATGAGCCTTTTTTTCTGGAGGGGGTCAGAGGGTGAAGGAAGATCATCAAAAGATAACGCTTGGCTTTGTGGTCTTAATAAACTTTATTTGAATCAGTCTACGTCTAATGTATTTTTGGACCTATCCTTTTTGATCCAAGGCTGCTGTTGGTAGCAACTGCTTTCCAGCCGGGTACTCTGGGACAATTTCCTTTATGGACAATGAGACTTTGGGTTCTGTCGTGCATTCTGGAATGCCAGGCACACTTTCACGTTCTGTGATGTCAGGGACCTGGAACCAAGGCAGGCTCACGCAGAACCCAGCCGCAGCACAACCGGGCTGCGGGGCTTGAAGCGCCAGGACTCGGCCGCAGCCTCCTGGACAAAGCTCCCGCGGGCCCCGCCCACCGCAGCTCCCGTATCTTTATTGGCCAGCTCTCCGCCCGCCATTAGGGAGCGGGACGGTGCCCTTACGAGTGCTGGTTGGTCTAATCGTAATGACGGTAAGGTCTGCCATTGGTCTTCAGGCCTCAAAATGGGCGGGACAAGGCAGAGAGGCGGGGCGGGAGGGCGGCGCGGAGTGCGCCGGCGCGTCGTCGGGGACGCCGGGTCCAGGAGCTTGCTAGGGAACTGGTGTTGTCGCCCCGCCCCCTCGGGGCTTTCGGTCCCGTTAACTGTCGGCCGGGCAGGTTCCGCAGCGCAGGGCGACATGCCGGTGCGCTTCAAGGTGAGGCCCCGGGGCTCGGCGGCGGGTGGCGGGGACGCCGCGGGGTGGGTGCGTGACGCGCCTGTGCCGTACCGAGCCTCCTGGCCGGAGCCTGTGCGGGGCGGAGGATGCTCCGGCCCGTGGCTCAGCGCGGAGGTGCGGGCGGGGGAGAGTTCGATGGGGAGCCCGATGGGGAGTCAGTCTGGGGTCGCCAGGAGCGGAGGCGGAAGGAGGGCCCTCGACAGTGGGACGAGAGGCTGCTGTGTGTGCGGGACACCTGTGGTCCCTCTGACACTGGCATCCAGCTCCTTTCCTGCAGAACTTGAAAGCGCGCGGGTCTTTTAAAAGCTTGAGAAACGGGCCCCAAGTAAGAGGAGAACGTGGGTAGGTGTGCAGCCTGCTAGCTGTACGTTTGCTTTAGGGTTTGGTGACAGTTCCACCTAGCGTGTCTGTGTCTAGCACCTCTCCACGCAACAGGTGGCCGCAGCGTTCCTTGTAATCCTCGACTCTTAATTCTAAAGTGCCCGTCGACCGAGTGGGAGGGGAACTCGTCTTTCTCTTAATTGGCTTTTAGTAAAAGGAACTAATTGTGACTCATAACATTATGTACTTGATGGTGATTTAGGATAAATCTCTCGTGGTGAGGACTTCTTAGTTACTACACTCGGGAATTAGAGAACCAGTTATAGTGCAGCCTCCTTGAGAGCCAGACTCCTGCTTCCGTCTGCTTCAGGTGCTTATGAGGATTAGGGGGCTACTTAGCCCAGGGCTGGGTAAATATTAGCTGTTATAAAGGAGCTTGTCTGGGGTTTAATTCTCATTCTTGGGCCTTTCAAAAACACTCTTCAGAGGTCACGATTTTTTTTTTCTTTCTGATGCCGGATTTTAAAACACTGTGCCCATATTGTACTTTTCGTTATAGGGGCTGAGTGAATACCAAAGAAACTTCTTGTGGAAAAAATCCTATTTGTCAGAGTCCTATAATCCCTCAGTGGGGCGAAAGTACTCATGGGCAGGACTTAGATCGGATCAGTTGGGTAAGTTGAGCAAACCAATAACTATTATAACTTGAAGAAATCTTGGGTTATGTTTGCAGAACAATTCAAATCCATCTGTGTTGGCTGATTATGTGTCATTGACAAATATTTATTGACGCTATACTGTGATCCCGGCATCCCTTAGGTACAGAAGAACAAAGAAACTCAGAGAATCAGGTGTTGCAGGTTGTATATAAAATAGCATGATAGCAAAAAGGTTGCAGAGGAGTATGGAAGGGGAAACACTTGAGATTGCTTGTTCTGGAAGAGGCTTTTCTGGAGGTGTTTGAGCTGGGACTGGAAAACAGAGAGGGAGAAGCCTGGAGATGAGGACTTGCAAAGTCTTGAAGCATAGGGTAACAGAGGCATGACTCGAACTTGTCCGTCTTGGTCAGTGTCATGAGTTCAGAGATGATGCTATTCTTCTTACGTAAGCTGCTTCTCCTGACCTCAGAGAATTTGAGCCCTTGGGCTGAGGTTTCCTACAGCCGGTTGGAAAGAGTGGACTGACTTTATTATATCTGCTGTTTCTTTCACCAGATAAGATTTCGGAGCGAGTCCTCTGTCTCCTTGTTTGTCAGTGGAAGTGCAAGGCTTTGAGACACCCTACTCCCTAGTAAAACTGAGTCTTAACTTAGTTTTATTTTTGTATGCATTCTGGTACACCAGGGTACATATGCATGCAGAGACCAGAGAACCATCCTGTGTGTCTTTCCTCAGGAAGGCGGCCCACTTCATTTTAAAACAGGGTCTCTCGTTGCTCACCAGTTAGACTGGGCCTCCCGGCCAGAGAGCCCCAGAGGTCCACCTGTCTCCGCCTCTCCAGTGCTCAGACTGTAAGAGCATGCGGCTATACTTAGCTTCTTGATATGGGTCCTGGTGGGTGAAACTCAGGTTTTCGTGCTTACAAGGCGACTGATCATATTATCAACCCTAAAGCTAGATTTTAAATGAATGACTCCATCTGGATGTGGATATACAATAATTATAATCTTGAGCAAATCAAACCTGCCAAGTGGGCCTTAGGAAGTGACACTGCGCAGGGTCGAAGGGGGTGTTGGTTGGTGAGGGTTTTCTGTACACGGGTCAGCACCTAGTGTCCTGAGGATGATGTGTAAGAATGATGGAAACCCCTCAAATGTTAGGCGGAAGCCAGGGAAAGACAAGACTTACTGTAAGGGTCCGAGTCTGGGAAGGCAGAAAAGCAAAGAATGTGTTTACATCAGGGTTGGAGAACAGAAGAGAGTGTGGGTAGCTCTTTAGGGCTCCTCTGCTGCATAAAGAATCTTAGCCCAGTGCTGGACTTCAGAGACAGGATGTTTCCTGATTCTCAGGCAGCATGCTGGAAAACCTCTCTGCTCATAAGTTCTGCACCTTGGAGGGTTCGTTAGATGGAGAATACAAAATAGACTGTCTTCAGGTATAACCATCTCAGCTGAAAGCTATAGGGGGAATTGACTGGACAACAGACAACTGGTCAACCTGATTAATTGCCCTTTAGCATTTTAGCTGAGGTTGTGTTCAAGGGGGCCAGTATGAGAGGTGCCCAGGTAAGCAAAGCCATTCTGGGGCAGGGTTACATTGTGAAGGAATTTTCAGTAAGCACAAGCGATAGTACAAGAATCTCAGGCTGTTCAGCACTGGGAGGAGGCTAACAAGGAGCAGCAGGCTTACCTAGAGCTGGCTGGCCGTTCTGGGAATCCAATGCATTCCCCACCACCAGGGGCATTTGCTGGAGCTGGGAGGACAGAGGGCCCACTGACTGGAGAGTTGTTCTGTTTTCATGCTTCCTATATTAACAGAGGGGCTGGAGAGAATGGCTCTGTGGTTCAGAGTGGTGGTACTCTTGCAGAGGACCCAGGGTTAGTTTCTGGTACCCACATGGCAGCTCACAACTCTCTATAACTATAGTTCCAGGGGATCTAGCTCCCTCTTCTGGCCCCTGAGGGCACTAGTCATGTATGTGGTATACACACACACACACACACACACACACACACACACACACAAAGGCCAAACACACAAGATAAGAATGAACAGAATCGGGAGGATAGCTGGGTGGCGTTCAGAGGCAGAGTACGCGCCTAGCATAGGCACTGGGTTTGACCCCCATGCTTCCCACAACGTTAGGAAAATCTTGTTAACCCTCCTCCCACTTTCAAATTGATCTTTAGTTTTTCCTAACCTTTTACAAGTAGTTTCAAAGGGTATAGATTTCGGTAGAGTGTGTATATATCATATATATCATATATATCATATATATATATATCTGTTCAAACTTTTAAGCTGTCACCTCGGCTCCTTCATTTATAGAAAGTGTTTATCATATAATTTACAGCGCTATGCCCAACACCAAACAGGCTTGCCAAATTAGCTTTCTGTGAGCAAAGTCTGACTTCAGCCTTGATTCATGTTCAGGTGTGTCCGTGGCCTTCCCAGGCCGGCTCTCCACCCTGAACTTTGTGGGTGGATGGACAAGCATGGAATTGGCTGCCAGCTCTTTTATTATTTCTAGCCTGTTCCTTTGCTTTCCTGTGACAGTGTCCCTAAGGACACTTGTGCTTTCTTGTCTGTTGACCCCCGAGCCCTGAGTTCTTGTACTGTGTCCCCGTGAGCCAACACAGGCAGTGTGGGGCTGCTCGAGATGCGTGCCTGTCTTTTGTGAGGTGGAAGCAGGGCCGTGGGGGCTGTAGCAGATAGACACACAGATGACAGACAAGCATCAAGCAAGAGCACACATGGGATTCAGAATCGCCCCTTTCTGCTCACCGCACCCCCAGGATGTCTCTGTGTGCCTGTCCATTGAAGTCTACTAATCTGGGAAGCCCCTGAGCCTGGGACCCTTGCTTCCAAGGCAGACAGAGCTCAGAGAGAGGTTTGGGAGTGATGGCTTTACCTCTTGTCAGCTTTTCTGTTGCCTCCTCTTCCTTTCGACGGTCTTACTCTTCCTGTGGCGGGAGCAGCTCTTTTTTCTATTTAAAGAGTGGCCTGAACTAGGGCATTCACTCAGCCCACAAACCTCGGTGGAAGACTGAGGTCCTGTATATTTGCCTCCTGGACAGAGGCGTAGAGAAATTGTATCTTAGCTCTTGTTAAATAGTCATTCTTTTGAATTCTCAGGAAACCAAGGCAGAAGGAGGATGAAGGTCTGGCATGGTGATATCTCATCCCCTTTCGTCTTGGTCTGTCCTGCATAAGAGAAGCTTTGGGAAACGTTCCAAGTGTGGACAGACCGGGGCTTATTGTTCTGCTAAGTAGCACAGGAGAGTAACCAGAAACGGAGGAGCACATACTTCCTGGCCTGCCAGGTCTCTCACCTTGTGACCCCTGTGACTTGTGTGAGAGCAACTTGGACACTGACCTCAGCATTCAATTTTAATACTTCTTTAAAGCAAAATAATTTGAAATTGAAAACTATACCTTGTTAGGTTTTAAAAGTCCTACCATCTGGAGGAGTGTGTGTGTGTGTGTGTGTGTGTGTATGCATGTGCGTGTGAGCATATGCATGCATGCATGTGTGCACCACAGGGTATGTATAGAAGTCACAGAACTACTTGTGGGAGTTGATTTTCCTTTCTACCATGGGGTGCTGAGGACTGAACTCAGGCTGTCAGGCTTGGTGGCAAGCGTCATTTTGGTCTCTCAACTGAATTTTAAACTCCATCTCTCTCCTTAGGTTTAGTTAAAAGCTCTTCTCGACTGTGAACTTTGGTAGTACTACTTTCATGTTACATGTTTTGTAGGGATCACAAAAGAACCAGGTTTTATCTCAAAAAGAAGAGTTCCCTACCACGACCCTCAGATTTCAAAGTACCTGGAGTGGAATGGAACTGTCAGAGAGAATGATGCGCCTGTCCCACCAGAACCCCAGACCATTCGAACTCCAAAACCACAAGAGGCAGAGCAAAAAGAAGATGCTAACCAAGAAACAGTTCTCTCACAAGAGGCTTCCAGGGTTCCCAAGAGAACTCGGTCTCATTCTGCGGACTCTAGAGCCGAAGGGGCTTCAGACACTGTGGAAAAGCACCAGGATGTAACAAGAAACCATGCCCTGGTTAACACAGACGTGGAGCTGAGACCTTCCACCAAACCTCTCTCCGAGAGCATAGATCCCAGGGTAGGAAGAGCCACTGTGCTTCTTTTCAAAAGTATATTTAGGGTTTTTTTATTTGTTTTCTTGTCTTGTGTCTCAGGCTGCTGAAAGTTACTGAGAAGGGTTCTGTTCTTAATGGTCGCTACTCTGTACTGACTGTACTAAGACATGCTGTCCCTACATGGGCAGTCTGCCTCTGGATTTTATTCATCAGAGACTTGTGGCCAAGTCCCCGGGACGAGGTCACGCTGAGGCAGTAGGCTGTTTCTCTGGCCTGGAGCTCAGCTGACTTGTACCTATCCTTGTTTGACTTTCTTATTGTACCAGCAAGAGAGCAAACAGAATCTCAGCTGACAGGAGGCAAAAGGAAGAGAGTTCTGGCTGGCTCTCAAAGATCTTGCCGTTCTGTCCTCTTATGTCACAGCTGGCTTGCAGCGGGTCCCCAAAAGCACATAAGCAGAGGCTGCAGGGGTGTGTGGGGCGTCTCGCTGCCTCCCACAGTTCCTTCTCCAGGCACTGCCCTTTCCCTCATTTCATCAGCCACACTGCCTGCAAGCCGGGAGCTACCCAGGAGAGTGTGACTTGTTGAGGAAGCCAGGCCATGCAGGGGTCCATGGAAGGTGACGTGGGAGCTCGGTGGGCGGGGGAAGGGTGTCCACAGAGCCGTGGGATAGGGCAGGGTGCTGTGCTTATTCATTCATTTTTGATATTATATTTACTTGTGAATGGTGGTAGAAAGGAACTGAGCAATGGCTCTACTCTATTTTTTTTGAGATGTGTTAATAGCATAATAGCAGGCTGCTATTAATAAGAAAGGAATTTTAAATATTTAGACAGTTTAAAAGTGATGATTTAAAAGTTAAGAGTTTGCCATACTATGAATATAGTTTGCAAAACTGTAAGGTACACTTAAAATTTAAAGGGATAAGGTTCGTGTTGCATGCTCTATAGCACAATTTAGGCTTAAAAGGAGTTTGTGTCAGCAAATTTTAATAGCTTTAAGTGGGTTTTTCCCCCCAACAGTTGGATAGACATCTTCGTAAGAAAGCTGGATTGACCGTTCCTCCCTCGAATAATGCCTTGAGAAATTCTGAATACCAAAGGCAGTTCGTTTGGAAGACTTGTAAAGAAACTGCTCCAGTGTTTACAACCAATCAGGTAGCTTAACAGATGTGTTTCTGAGTGTTCTCACCTGAGTTAGTAACGCAGACTTGTTTGTTAGTACAGGCTAAATGGACGAAAGTCGGTACTGACCTAGGCCTGGTTCTGAGTTCTGGAAGACAGAGCTTTGCTAGGCCCTCGCTCTCCCTTATGGTTTACAATAGTAATACTACACTGTCCTGTGCTATTGATCAGTATTGCCAGCTCCACTAAGTAGGAGGTGGGGCTGTGAAAACGTGGGGGAGGATAAGTTCACATACCAGAGGATCTTTTTATTTCACTATCTTCTGGATCATCAAATTGGTTATATTCTAAATGGTTTATTTGACGTTTTCGCATGATGCCTGTTTTTTAAGAAAGACTAACTGCTTTGGATATTTATGTATTGAAAGTAGCACTCCCTATAACTGTCCCCTTGAGTCAGTTGAATGATGACAGTAATTGAGTTTTTATTTGCAAAAACTCAAAAGGCATAATGGAACTAATTTGTGAAAGAAATTTCATTATATTTTGTGCAATTTTAGTATTTTATTACCTTGCTAATAAATATTCTGTTAAGTGCTGCTGTCCTCTGGGGTATTCTTAGACTGATTTTTTTTTCTTATGTTTTTGACTATACTTTCAGCTTCTGAAGCCCATGATGGCTTCGTCTTTCTCCCTTTCCTTTTTAAATAAGTCTACACATACGTTTATGTGCCCTCAGTTCATTTTGCCTGCACTTGGATGGTCCTGTGTCCTCTGTACTTAAAATCCACAGGAGGATTTAGCTGCAGCAGGGGAATAGCATCTGTGAGCATCACATCAGCGGACATCCCACTAACCATGTCAGCTGTGGAAGCTGTGTTTGCTTGTGATCAGAATACGTTTTAGGGTCGTGTGGGGTGTGATGCACAGTGATGTGCCCTCTCTCTGTGACCTGCTGTGTGACCTGCTGGTCCGCGCCCCTGCTGCCCGCTCACCAGTGTTCCCTAACGATGCCCCTGCCTTGCTTGAGAATCGAGTTTTGTTTTTGTAGAGCATTCGAGCTATAAGCTAGAGCCGATTCAGATCAAAGCCTGCTTGACAGAATTTACATGCCAGCGAAGGCGTGTGGCAGAAATGTTTCGTAGGATCAGAAGCACAGTGTAAAATAAACTACTCCCAACCATCTCAGTCGTGAGCCCATTGCTCCATTAGTGAGCTGTTCAGAGGGCTGCTCTGGGAGCAAATGCTCTTTGTAAGTTCAAAGCACGTCTGCTTTGAGGTCTGTGGGAGAGCTTGCTGATACACTTTCAGTGCCGCTCTAAGGAGCCGTCGGCTTTTAATCAGGTGCCTCATCTGGTAAGGTTGTCATATTAATATTTAAAGGAGTTGCACTAGTTTTGGCTGGAAAGCCCTTGAGGTTGTGTTGTTCTGAGGAGATGTAGCATTTGGACTGGATCTTTGCAGTCAGCATTGTGAAGCAGGGGTCATGGCTGTCTTACCTGGTGCCCTCTTTTCCTTGTGACTTCACTGTCAGCAGTGGCATGATGCCACCACATGGGAACCATATTGAATATTAAGGACGAAAGAAAACATGTAAAAGAGAAATATAGTAATTCTTGGCTGTTCTTTCTTGTCTCAGTGAAATTGCTAAATATAAGCAAGGACGGGGCAAGAAAAAAAATCCCAGCGTGGCACATCAGGTGTCATCTTAGGTTCTTCCAGAAAAAGGGAAATCCAGGCAAAGAGAAGGATCATTCATAGAGCTGACAACAGTTGCTTTAATAAAAGTAATGTCCGTTCGTCTTATGAAAATAGGCTTATTTCATTTGTCTCATTACTAAGCTGGTGGGAGGAAGTGGAGGAACTCTGGGAGGAAAAATCAGATAAGGAGTGTGGGGTGTTTTTGCTTATGTAATAGTTTGATCATGATTTGACTGTTTACTCAAAACATAGTAACCAGTATAGAAATTTGACCACTGGCTACTAATGACACATGGTGAAATCAAATGGCAGTCATATATAATTTTCCCTTTTTGTGAATTATAATTTAACTTTTTACGGGTTTCTAAGATCAATTAAACACCTAGGTTCTGTATCACTTAATAACCAACCAAAAACTTAACAGCTATTTTTTTTTGTTTGTTTTAAGGTTTTCCGTAATAAAAGCCAAATTATTCCACAGTTTCAAGGCAATAAATTCATCCACGAAACTGAATACAAGCGAAATTTCAAGGGTCTAACTCCAGTGAAGGAACCAAAGTTAAGAGAGTATTTGAAAGGAAACAGCAGTTTTGAGATGTTATCTTCAGAAAAGAAGGTACCCACCAGCTCTGACCTGCTCCCAGGGCCCTCAGACCCTGCATGTCTTCCTTTGTTACCACCTGAAACTCTTTTTCCTAGCGTTAATCCATTTGTTCAGTACATGTCAGGTGCTCATTGACTCCTTAGTGGAGCCAGGTCCCATGTAGGTACTGAGAGTACAGGAGGCAGACACGCCAGGCTCGGCAGCAAGGCTGCTGGAGACAGAGCCATAGATAGCTATCACTGATGCAGCATGACCGTACTTAGCAGTGTGGCAGGTAAGTCTCCCAAGTGTAACATCAGACGACTGGGCTTGCAGCAGTGTGTGCTGCAGGGCAGCAGGAACCAAAGAGGTGTGCATTCCAAAGTGTCACTGGTAAACGTGGCACACACTTATCTTAAGGGAACATTTTATTATGCTAAATTATAGTTAGTATAATTCATATCATTTACTCCAGTGAAAATAAGCATCTGGGTTTGTGTGAGAATTCACAGGTAGTCTGAGTTATGACATTAGGCTAGAACCATCGCAGAGTGTACTTTGTAGCTTTTAAAAATAGAAAATATATGACTAAAAGTGAAATTATATACCCATGAGTGTGTATGTGCGTGTGCATATACATGCACATACACATGCACACACACATATGAGCTCATGTGCACACACGTGCATACACACACATACATGAGCGTACAGCACACATACTTTTTTTTTAACCTATGACATTCTTGGGCTGGGAGCGTTATTTTATATAACACTGTGATAATTAGCAAAACAGTAATTACTATAACACTTGAATATAAATTTAAGGGCTAATTAAAAAATCTCTGTTCAATATGTAATAGCATTGTTTGCTTAATATTTTGATATTTGTTAATCTTTACAAAAAAAAAAACATACGATCAGGTATCTAAACTCCTTGGTTTCAAAACTTGATTTTTTGTTTGTTTGTTTGTTTTAGTAGCTAAAACATCTAAAAGCAAAAATGTAATAGACTCTCCAGGCCTACCTTTATAACATGTATGTTTTTACTTTAATGTCTGACATCTCTAAGCATAAACGCTCAGATTATTTCCATTTCAATATAATAAGGCAGCCGAACCTTTAGACTTAGAAGTAGACATGGCGTCGGAAGACTCAGACCAGACTCTAAAGAAGCCTGCTCCGTGGAGACACCAAAGGCTCGGGTATGTACCTCTTCAGGAAACAGTCATATTTGGGTGGCCAACACGCTAAAATACTTACTTGCATTCTGTCTCTCTTAGAAAGGTGAATTCTGAATATAGAGCAAAATTTCTGAGCCCAGCCCAGTATTTATATAAAGCTGGAGCTTGGACCCGTGTGAAGGAGAACTTGTCCAACCAGGTGAGTGCGATTTCACATGTCCTTCCGGCCTAGCCAACAGTTCCACAATGAGTTTCATTCACAGTTTAAAGGTGGATGATACAGTGATAGCACCCCAAACCCCACCATCTTAACTCACAGTTGTCAACTTAGCAACATGTTACTGTTTTTATACCAGTGACCTCCGTGGAGATTGACATTTATTATTGAAGTCATTTTTTTTAAAAACCATGAAATCTCAGATAGTTGTAATGAGTTCAGTTTCCAGGACTGTAGCCTTATTGGTTGGGTTCTCATGCCATTCAGACCTCAGTCTTTGCACTGAAGGTTCTTTCTATCAGTAATGAGTGTGCTAGAAAGACTGCTACAGTTTGCACCCCTGCAGCATGTAGGAGAGGGGCGTGTGCAGCCTGAGCTCATTCAGGTTCAAGTTCTCTTGGGGTGTCCCGATGGAGGGGAGAAGCTGGGATCTAAAGATGGGGCACAGGAGAGGGCAGTCATAGCCTCATGCTGAGAAGCGGGGCTTCTAGTCAAAGGATAAATGGTAGAAAGTTTATATTACTATATAATTTGTGTCTTAAAACTGTGTCTCGACACTTTTCAACCTTTCTCATGTGCACAAGCTGAATTAAAACATTGTTGCTTGGTTGGATTGTATGTAATAGGCATTCTTTTCCATCTGTCTTTCCAAAGACGATAGATTGGCTCTGGCCCTGTTGAGCTGCTGGTTCCTTTAGCTCGCCCCTCCCAGACAAGCAGCCTGCCACGCCCTCCTCAGTGCTCTGATTTTTTCCACTGCAGCTACTCTCAGAACTGCCTACCTGAGCCTAGCTCAGGCTAACAGACAGGAGCAGCTAGCCTAGCTCCGGCTAATGGACAGGAGCAGTGCCCGTCCATCTGGGCCTTTGTCTTTTCACTGTGGTAAAATCAAGTGACAATTGGAGTCTCACAGCAGTTATGATGGAAAAAGGACTGTGTCCCTAAGCTCTTGTGCAGGTTATTAGTTAGTATTCTAGGTCTTGGCAGAGAGATTGTTTCTGGGGGACTGGACAAGGCAGGAGAAAATGGGAACACAACCGTGTGGCTGCTGAGGGCCTGTGGACAGGGATTGAGGTTGGAGAAAGTTGCTGTGGAAAGATTCTTGGCTAGTGTGTGGTTTCCTCAGACTGAGGAGAGTTGGTATTTAGGCCTCAATTCTAAGCATTGGATGCAGTTGGAGGGCTGGCGTGTTGAAGCCAGGTGGAATTCTTACATTGATTGCCCCAAGGGAGGAGAGCTGTGCTGTCATGGAAAGGTGATAGCTCCATGCTGTAATCTTCTCAGAGATGTACTCATTGCTACTGGAAGTTACAGGTTTATAAATGAGGGTGAAGTTTGCCTTAGCCTTTTACCAAAAAACCAAAATTTAAGTTGGCAAAAGAAGAGCGTAGCAATTCTCTAAGAAGCCAGTGGTCAGTTCTTATTAACCAAGTTACAGACATTTAATAGGGCCCATGTTTTGGCTAAATACTAGACTGTTTGTGGTATGTGGCTGATACTGAGTGACCTGAGTATGTATGTGTGGTGTGTGCAGTGTGCACACATGGCTGTGCATGTGGAGGCCACAAGGTGGTATCGCTCACCACCTTACTGTGTGTGACAGCATGTCTCACTGAACTCAGAGCTCACTGCTAGGCTGTGTGGCTGGCCACTGAGATCCCATGATCCTCCTCTCCCTTCCAGTGCTGGAATTATACTGGGGATAAGTGGCAAGTGCTTTATCCCGCTGAGCCATCTCTCCAGCAACAGTGCTAACACTGGTGCGCTTTCTGGCTTGTAGTTCAGATACTAACTTCATTTTCCTTAAGTCCCACGTACTTACTCATGGGATAGACATCCCGTGTGAGTTGGTTTTGAATGTGGCTGTGTATCCCACACTCACAGCATTTCAGTTACACTGCTGCTGTAGAACGTTCGTAAAAGACCGCCTTTAATAACGGAATCTGTTTTAAGTTCATTTGGTTTTGGTTTTGAAAAGGGTCAAACCTTGAATTCGCAGCAGTCCTCCTGCCTCAGCCTCGCCCAAGCAGGTTTCACAGGCATGTGTCACGACGGCTCACTGGCGTGTATGTCTTTTTGGCTTGGTTATTGACGTGACTTTTGAGGACAGTTAGGACTTTGATTCTAGATAAAGAGCCGCAGTTGAGATACATCCCATAATCAGACAGATGTTGTGAGAACCAGGTCTAATTGCTCCTCATTCATTCATTCCGTTTTCTGGATTTGATTTTTCTGCACGTAAATTTTAAATGATTTAGTTCAAATTGGGAAAAATAATTCAGGAATGAAAACATTCTACTTACAGTGTTTAGATTGTGTGTGTGTGTGTGTGTGTGTTTGCACGTGTGCGCATGTGTCAGTGCCTGAGGCCAGAAGAGGGCATTGTATTCCAGGAACTGGAGTGATAGGTGGCTGTCAGCCACGTACTGTGGCTGTGGAGAGCTGACTGACCTGCTGCTGTCCAGGAGCAGCAGGTGCTCTCAGCTTCTGAGCTGTCTCTCTACCCATGGCTTGTAATTATCCCGCCACTGGGTGACATTACTGTGCAGGTTATCTGTCGGGAACAATGCAGTCTCATCCTTTACAGTAGTCCTGGTTGCTGGCCCTCGGGGTCGTTTCTGGAATCTCCACTCAGTTTTCCCCTCTTGCCCATAGAGGGCCTTACTTTGAGAGACGTCGGCCTCGTCAGTTTTTCATCTTCGTTTAGGACTGGAGACACTTAAATGTAAAACTGGAGGTTAGCACTGACATTTTTAGGAAGGCTGGCTGATGGCAACTTCTGGAAGCATTGGCGTTCGTGAATCATTAATAAATAGAACTGAACAGTCCTAGTGAGTTTCTGCAAAGTGCCCACACTCCATCCTTCCGAATGGCTGTGGATAGAGGGCACTCCTCCCGTTCTCTTAGTAAGCACAGGGAGCTCCCGAGTGAACAGGACGCAGCCTCCTTGACTGGTCTTTCCACTGCTTAGCACTGAAGGCCGTGTTGATTGGAGCCTTTTGTACCTGCCCTTCAGTTCGTGTCCTTGTTTTTCTGCTAGGGCACACACAGGTTGTGCCAGCACTGGGGTGGGAATTTACATACAGGTTGGCCTCCTTTGTCTTGTAAGCCCGTTGAGTGTGAGAGTAGGCTCTGGTCGCTGTTTCCCTCTGCTGCTCAGTCCGCACTCTGGACGGGTATAGCTCAGTGCTTCAGTGCGACCACTCCTCCCTGCTGCTCATAGTGCTGCTGCAAACGAATGAGACCCACGGTAATACGTAAAACATCTCTCCCTGTGAATGCGAAACTATTAACAGTTATACCTAAAATAAATTGTCAAGGGATAAAAGATTTTACAAAAGTTTGGCAAAAATATAGTTATTAATAGCAAAAAAGGTGGCTAAATATAATAACATTTTTAAAGCAGAGTGTCAACAATTCAGCAATTCACCTTTTTTTTTTTTTTTTTTGGCACTGTATAGATGCATTAAGAGAAGCCAGCAGGTGGCAGTGTCATGTATAAAATAAAAAGGTAGTTGAGTTCTTTTCATATGAAAGTACATTATTTGCAAATTTGAGAATTCAAAGTATTTTATAGTTCCTCATGATTTAAAAAAAATCTTCTTGTTGAATATATCACCATTATTTGGTAAGGATTTACTTTAAATTATGTACTTAGTATGCTTTTGTTTGTTTTTGTCTTTTTTTTTAAGTTGAGATTTTGCTGACTTCAAGGGAAACTGAGGGATTTGGAGAAAGAATCTCACTTGTTAGTGGGGTCTTCTGTAATAGGAGAAGCTGGCAGAAAGCTGGGGGATTAAACCAGACTGGGAGTTACTCACATATAACCACTCTTCCAGAGATGGGGAACGAGGAATAGCAATCAATTACCTATCAGCAGCACCATCACAGCCAGAGATGGGGAGTGAGGGGTGACAATCAATTACCTATGTCACAGCCAGAGCTGGGGAGCGAGGGATAGCAATCAATTACCTATATCACAGCCAGAGATGGGGAGTGAGGGATGACAATCAATTACCTATCACCAGCATCACAGCCTCCCTAGAGTATGGCTGATCCTGAGCAGTATTAAGATGTCATGGTTACTGAGTTAGTTATTACTAAGGATACAAGAAATGTAATTGCATTGACAAGTTGATATATATTTAGAAGGAAGAATAATAAGGTACAGTATCTCACTGATTCCCGTTAGTACTCATTTATGGCATTAACCTGTCATTAAGTGTGTCTCTGTATTCCTCCCCCAGGGTTCTCTAAATGCCATGTGGTATGCAGAGGTTGGTTGCTTTTGAGTTCTTAAAAACTATAATAATGCATAGAATACCTGTGTAATTTCAGTTGGAGTAAAAAAGTATTTGTCAATATTTTTCTTAGCTATGACACATGTCTCCTTGCCTAGTAGTCCGGAATAAACTAGTTGCATTATGCTTTTGCTTAATTGTTTTAATTTCTGCTGAAATGCATAGTCTGATGAGTGTCTGTGGCTGTGATGTTGCCTGCCTTTCTCATTGGACGGTGGCTGTATCTGAGCTTTGGCTTTCTTATGTACTTGTCAGTATTTGTAATCGCGCCTTGGCAATAATGGAAGACATCTGAACTCTCCTGCCTAGGTTAAGGAGCTCCGAGAGAAGGCTGAGTCTTACAGGAAGCGAGTTCAGGGAACACATTTTTCTCGGGACCATCTGAACCAGATTATGTCCGATAGCAACTGCTGTTGGGATGTATCCTCGATCACAAGCTCGGAAGGCGTCGCTAGTAGCAACATCCGAGCATTGGATCTTGCTGGGTGAGATGTTCTTTGTGGAAAGTGAGAAGAGTGTATTGTAGCTTGTGTGCATCATAGGATGATGTCATAGGATGACGTAGGAAAGTGACCCAGCCTGTGTGCGTCATAGGATGACATAGAAGAGTGACCTGACTAACTCACAGTCTGCTGTCTAGTCAAATGGGTCTCTTATTTTATTATTTAACACTTATTCTCTGTGGAAAATACAGCCAACTATATTATACTTGCTCTTCGTTTTTCTATATAAATAATAAATAGCTCTGGGCAGCTAACTTTTGCAATATTCTTTGTAACAACAGAACTAGAATAACCATAAGATAGCTGTCAAAGGGCCTTAAGAAGTTAAAAAGCAGCCATAAAAGCTTGGGAGTCTAAGCTGGTGGTATATATATATCCATTGTCATTCATTAAAGAATTTGTGGCTCCTGTGGAGCTGGGCCTCTAGTTGTAGAGACTTCTCTGCTGGTTTAAATTTGAAACTGAACACAAGTTTCAAATAACTATTTGTTTTAACTATTTGTAAGGGAAATTACACATTGATTTGTAACTAATAAAATAGAGCATTCTCATGTAGTCACAGACACCAAATTCATTTATAGATTCTATTATGTGATGTTGCTTTAAAAGTTCACAAAATACTCCTAAATAATATTTTGGAAAGATGAATGTAAAATATAAAAATTTGAACCTGCATACTTGTGCATGAATCTGAGTTTAGTTATGACAAATTAAAGTTGGGGTTTGTCCTTTTCATTTTGAGGGTAACCTTTTACCCTTTTGTCACCAGAAGTGCCAGTGTAAGTGTGTGAAAGTAGTAACTGTATCACTTTCTGGACTATTGAGTGGACAGTCGAGCGTAGCTCTCACTTACTGTATTGCACTGTAACTGCAGGGCCCAGACAAGGCCCTCAGTATGGAGACCAGGACACAGAAAGTCACACACTCACTAACCCAGTATAACCTAAGACACTCAAACGCAGATTTACAATAAAATGTTTTTTTTTTTTTTTGATGCAGAGATCTTACAAGCCACAAGACTCCCCTGAAACATACTCCTACCAAACTAGAAGAAAAAAAAGTTGCCTCGGGAGATCAGCCCCTGAAAATTACCACCAGGAGACTGGAACAGCCAGAGGCTGCCACCACAGTCAGGAGGAAGTTGGCTTGGGATGCTGCCGAGAGCACAAAGGAAGACACCCAGGAGGAGCCCAGAGCAGAGGAGGATGGGGGAGAGGAAAGAGGAAAGGACAAGCAGATCTGTGCCGGAGAGTTAGAGAAACTGGACACACAGACGTCTAAGGCAGACAGACCGACAGAAGGGTGAGACCTAAGTTCCTCAGCATATAGGACATTGTAGTACATGACTAAAGCGTATTTCCTGGGTCACTGGGTCTACGGTTACACCGATGGCTCTGTGACTAATAAAGAGCAGTGCCACATGGTATGTGCTGGGATTCGACCCTGCAGACCCTTGAGCCACACTGAGCGCAGTGGAGCTCCGAAGCACTGTGCTCTGCCAGGAGGAATCAGATAGTCCTCACACACGCCCTGTGGTGAGGATTTGCCAGATTTGTAGTGTGTCAGAAAGAAGGACTTCACAGGGGAAACTGGGATCCATTATTATCAGACACTTCTGTCAAGAAAGAAAGGCCATTCTCTTGTAATATTTTTAAAAGTGGTTCCGTGTGCAGACAGCTTTGGGGGCGTGGTGTTTGCTGTTGCTGACGGCCCACTTTGTCTGAGCCAAACCCTTTGTTCATTCATGGATGTTGGTAGTGGGGAACGTGGGTGCTGACTAACTGGAAGACGTCTTCGTAATGGATGACTGCCTACAATGGCCGCCTCCTTTCTAGGCTTCGTTTCTCTAACTCCATATAGATTAAGACGCTTTAAAAGGATTGCTTTTAAGTAGCGACTTCCCTATATAGCCAGAGTGGCTTGGAACTCGTGACTCTCCTGAGGCTGCCTCCTAAACACTGGGGTTATAGGCTCCTTGCATTTTTTTCAGAAACAAAAGTAGACTTCTCTTAGATGGCTTAGTTTTATTGCTGTACTACTGAACGGTGATGATGCAGCTGTGACCGTATTTTCTGGAAGACAGGCTTCCTAATAGATTGCCTCACTCTTTAGGTCAGAGACATCTTCGGTTTCCTCAGGGAAGGGAGGCAGGCTTCCTACACCGAAGCTGAGAGAACTCGGTATCCAGCGGACTCACCATGACCTCACGACACCCGCTGTTGGTAATGATCAGCCCTGCTGCCTGTCGTCTGCCCTTTTAGAATGTAGCTTAGTGTGACTGACTTGTGATTTCCATGGGATTTTCCAGGTGGGGCAGTCTTAGTGTCGCCATCTAAAGTGAAGCCGCCAGGCCTGGAGCAGAGGAGGAGAGCGTCCTCCCAAGATGGCTTAGACACTCTGAGGAAAGACAGTACTAAGGTAGGTATTTATATTTCAGAGGAAAACCTATTCTTGTGTTCCCATAGTCTCATATGATAAATGACATGTAGCCTCAGACTTCGGAAGATCCCACCTATTGCATGGAGAAGTATCCGTTAACTCTTAGTAAGGCAAGACCAAGGCACTGGGATTTATTTGCTTATTTCGTTGGTCTTGACGTTGTTTTGCTGCTGATACACATTTAAACATTCTTAGTAGTGGCTCGTCAGGAAGGAAGAAGAGTACAATCTGTTGTCTGCTAGTTGTGTTCCAACCACGTTCCAGGCACTGTGTAGCACTGGAGATAAGAGCTGAGACCAGGGCTCATCCAGCCTTCAGCCTAGTGGAGGGCGGGGCTGCAGTCATAACATCAGAGGTAAAACACAACAGGTAGGTATCGGTGGGTGCTGTGAGACACGAATAATCAGGGGACGAGCAGGAAGTGGTCAGGGAGGGCCTCCCCAGCAAGGGCGTGTTGAAGCAGAAGCTGAAAAAGATGCAGGACTGATCTGGTCATGGGAGATGGTGTTCTGGACAAAGGGAACAGTGATGCAGAGTCTCTGAGGAGAGAGGATATTATGTCAGTCATGTATTCTTGTGTCAGGAACAGAGGATAGTCTGGGCAGTGGGCTTTGAGACGCAGTGCTGTGCTGAATTGTGTAGGGCTTCGCAGAGCATGGAGAAGGCACACATGTTCTTTTCAGTGAGACAGTCTTGGAAGGGCAGAGCAGTGACTGGATTTGACTCAGGCGTTTTCAGTCACTCCCGCCATTGCATTGAGAGTGGACAGCAGGGAACACGTGTAAAGCAGCTAGCAGTCGGTTACCAGACCCAGGGAGACTGGGCGGTGCTGTGGACTGTGGTGGTAGGTGTGAGGGTCTTCTGATGAAGTCCAGTTCTGCATGTACACTGAAGACGTGTGTGCCGAGAGATGCTGAGAGGGGATACGGCATGGGAAGCATTAAGGATAACCGGAAACCTTTGTCCTGAGCAGGAGGAATGGAATGGCTGTTTAACTGAGATAGGGAAGATGGATAAGAAAAGACTTGTCAGAAAACAGCAAGAGTTCTCTCTAGGACATGTTCAACTTGAGAAGTTTACAAGCTATGAGTCAACATGTTGATGGGAACTGACGATGCACATTTGAAAAGCTGGGTGCAGAGAGATACTGCATGTGTGTATGTGTATATACATGTATGTGTGTACACACACACCATTGAACAGGTATTGGAAGACTTAGGCAATCCAGGGGATAAATATCGATGGAGAGGAGTGGGTGCAGACATATCCGGGCCCAGGTCTTGGTATTAGGGAGCTGAGAAGTAGTCAGAAGAAGGGGAACTCAGTGAGGTAGTGAGAGTCAGCAGTGATGTCAAAGGGAAAGGGGCATCAAGAGGCTGCACTGTGGCTCGGTGGGGACTGTCTGTGTCTGCTGTGCATGGGGCCCTGGGTTCAATCCTCAGTACTACCAGCTAAAATGGATGATAGATAGATAGATAGATAGATAGATAGATAGATAGATAGATAGATAGATAGATAGATAGAATCTTCCTTCTGTTCTGGGGAGAAGGCTCAGTGACTAAGAGTGCTTGCTGGTCTTTCAGAGGACCAGACTTTGGTTCCTAGCACCCAGGTGAAACAGCTGATAACAGCTGGTAACTCCAGCCCCTGGGGATCAAGTGCCCTCTTCTGGCCTCTGGTGTTATTCTCACAAATGGCATTCACAAGTGCGCTCAGGTGTTCAGGTATTGTACACACACACGCATACACACACGCACACGCACACGCACACACACACACACACACACAAGAAAAGTGAGTGTTGGCGCTTCTAAGTCAGTAGGAATGAGACTTAGAGTCAGTCAGAATCTTGTAAAAGCCAGAGTACAAGAGATTCAAGGGAAAAGACAGGCTGAGTTCGGGACAGCCACTGCGGGCGTGCAGGTTTGCTTGTAATTGGCAGTGGCAGGAGTTGATCCTACGGCTGTGGCCATGGTAGGCAAATGCTACACCATTGGCTGCATTCCCAGCCTCCAGACACGGTCTGTCTAGAGCTCTGTCCAAGAAAGGATGGGAAGAGCAGTGGGTGTTGGGTGAGACTGACATATGTCATCTGTAGCATAATCTGTAGATACCCAGCCTTAAACTCCAAGAATGGGCCACACTACCAGCCCCACCCCAGTTCCCTTAGACCCTCGGATGAAAAGCAGACACACACACTTTGTTCAATTTCAGCGGGTCTTACTGGCTCAGTTGCTTGACACTTCTAATCTCCTGCCCTTCCAGCACAACACCCTAAATCTTCCCCCAGCTTCAGTTGCTCAGTTACCTTTAGTCCTGGCTCAACTCCCTAACCTCCCACCTGGAGGAGCGGCCTAAGGTTGATCCACCTGAGATCTCACATGGTTGGTCACCTTTTCCTCCTCCGAAGTGTGGTAAAAGTTCCTCTTCTCCACTGCATCTCCTCTCCTCCCCTGCAGGGACTTGGAAGTCCCACCGCCTTCCTTCCACCCAGCAGTCTTTGCACTTCAGATCTCTGAGGGGCTCTCAGCACCATCTGAATGACACCCAAGACATCTTAACTGATAAATCAAGAGCCAGTTAGGGAACAGGACCTTCGAATCAGACCCACCTCCTACGAGCACGCATCTGTTGATGAAGATAACCATACAGAAAAGTTTCACACACATGCTGTGTGTTTCTCTCATATTTGCTCCTCATCGCCCTCTCCTGCTCAACTCCCACCCACCCCCTTCCTCCAGCTAATGCCCCTTCCAGCCTGCCCTTCCTTCCCCCTCCTTCCCTCCTTCCCCTCTTACCCCTGTTGGCTAGGGTTTCTTACAGAACCCTGTGTGAGTAGGTTTTTACAAGAGCACCTGCGGCCTACAAGTCATGCTACTGAAGAAAAATGTCTCTCTCTTCCCAGAGACCATAACTGTCTACAGATACCCAAGGAGGGATGAGGTTCCTCCCCCCCACCCCCGCCAGCTAACACTGCATATTTATGAGTCCCCAAGGAAGAGTCCTGAGTGTCAGAGAGAGGGCAGTGCGGGAGGGGAAAGAGAAAGAGAAAAGAAAGAATGTGGTGGATCTACAGGGAAGGCAGAAGGAAGTGAGGCAGGAGGAAATGAGGTAGGCTGAGGAGCTTGGGTGTTGTCCTGATGGCGTTGGGAGCCCCTCAGAGATCTGAAGTGCAAAAGGGTTTGACCCACAGAGAAAATCAAGTCACTGGCTGCTCCTGGGAACTCTTTTCTTCAAGGAGAGTTGGAATCGTGTGCCAGCAAAGAGGCTTGAGTTGAGGTTCAGAACTAGACCAGTCAGTTTCATTCAGCCTGAGGATCCCTTCAATTAAAACATTTTGTCTTCTTATTCAGCTCCTTTTAACAGTGGTGAAATCAAGATGACAGAGCGTCTAAGCCATATAGGAAGAAGAACACAACTGTTGTTTAGTGTGACTTGAAATTTACCAAGTGTACAGGAGAGCGAGGAAGCAAATGGGAGATTTATGTTCTTCTCCTGGACCTTAAGTTCTCTTGGGAGGAAGCCATTAGCTCTTCAGTCACAGATGCTTCCCCTTGGAAACTGTAAATGTCACATCCATGGGCTCAAACGAGGGCACGGTGGAAGTCCAAGCAGTGATTCAGACTGTTGTGCCTGTGTGTGATTTTGCTACTTTGTCATCTATCAAAAAGTGCCATCGGCCAGGCAGTGGGGGTGCAGGCTTTAATCCCAGCACTCAGGAGGCAGAGGCAGGGGGTTCTCTGTGAGTTTTGAGGCCAGCCTGGTCTACAGAGCTTGTTCCAGTACAGCCAGGGCTACACAGAGAAACCTGTCTCAACATCACACCCCCCACCATCAAGAACCCCCAATCAGTCATCAAGGACTCTCAGGGTTAAGCTGTCCTGTTGCTGTGGAAAACTGAAAATACGGATGAGTGAGAGAGGATTGTTGATACCGATGGCGCTGTGTGTGGCAAAGGTCACTGTTAGAGGCCCTGAGGGTCTCAGTGACAGTGTAGAGATAAATGGTAGCTGCAGGCAAGGTTTCATAATCTAATTTTTTTCCTCTTACTTTTTATATGCTAGTTTTGTTTCAGTTTGTATACATCTTTTTCTGTTTTTTTTTTTTTTCCTACTGAGTTCTACCGCGAACATATTTTTGCATCATTAGGCATCACTTTTTTGGTTTTTCGAGACAGGGTTTCTCTGTGTAGCCCTGGCTGTCCTGGAACTCACTCTGTAGACCAGGCTGGCCTCGAACTCAGAAATCTGCCTGCCTCTGCCTCCCAAGTGCTGGGATTAAAGACGTGTGCCACCACCGCCCGGCAAGGCATCACTTATTTTAATGGGAATATGAATGCTGGCTATAGTTTAAAAGTTTTAAACCAGATATTATTGTTTATATATAATTTTCAGATTTGTATCATTTCATTTTTATAAAGGATACATCTGTCAGCTATGTTTTGGTTCATATTAGTGTTATCAGCTCATGTGTTTCCCAAGTATTAAAAAAGAGTTCAAGTACACAGTTTCGAAGCTTATGCTGGGTTTTGCTGGGCTCTCTGAAAGAGCGAGCGCCCAGGAAGTCTGTGGAAGGTTCCTGTTTTTCTTCATCTTTGTCATGTCTGCATATTCTATTTAATTTAGTTAATTTCTACAGTTTGGTAAGTGAACAGTTAGTACTTCAGTGGTTTTATTCTGTGATTTTAAAAGGCTAGTGAGATAGACTGGTCACTATACTTTTATCTGTCTGAATTGCTTGCATATGCCCTTTTCTGCTTAGTAATGAAGCTTACCGCTTATTGCTCTAAGAGGATATTTATTATCGTAATAATAACTCTTTGTTGATGTCTCCACATACTTTGTTGGTTCAGTACATTGTTAATGTACATTTTACTGTTACACTAGCATTTCTGTTTCTCTTGTCAGTGGTTAAGCCATCTCTCCAGGGACACTGTCACACGTTCTGTGATGTGTGAATGGTCACATCTGAATGTTGATCCGTTCTTTACTTTTGTACACACGTATGCATCTTTTTTTTTTCTCCCCAGAGAGGAAAACCCCGTCCTATGTCTCTCCTGACTTCTCCTACTGCCGGCATGAAAACAGTTGATCCCCTGCCTCTGCGAGAAGATTGTGAAGCCAATGTGCTCAGATTTACTGAGGGTACTCTTCCTGTTTCGAAAATTTCGGACCATCAGCCCACCACCCCCGGGCAGCCTTCTCCATATGCCCTGCCTTACTACCACTCTTCCAGCAGGATCCAGGGCCGTCTGCGAGACCCTGAATTTCAGCACAACAGTAAGGATTTTGGTTTTCATTTCTTATCTTTTAAAAATAAAAGTGTTATACCGATAGATCCATGCAATGAGAGGAACCACACGCTGGTGAGCTCTATTAGGTGTTTTTCGTTTTCTTTTTCTCTTTTCCTTTTTCCTTTTTAATTTATGATGGCTTTCCCTTCTTTCCCTCTCTCTCCCTCTCGCCCCTCCTTCTTCCTTAGTTTTAATTTCCTTCCTTTCAGCAGGGTCTCACTAGGCAGCCTAGGCTATGGATTTCCCTTGTGGATACCGGACTGTGCTGCTGCACCCAGGTTCACAGTTCACTCCATAAAGGGAAAGGCACATCTCAGGTTCTTACCAAGACACATAAGGAGACTGACCAGGGGCCAGTGGTGCGTCGTTTTCAGGCAGGACAACAAAAACGGTCCCTGAGCATTGCTTGGTGTTGCTCAGAAGGTAGAATTCAAGATTTGCGCATTCCAGGAAATTCTGGTTTCCTTAGGTTTTGTTAGACATTGCTCTGCTGGTTGGGGTTGTCCTCTGTCACAGCTGAGAATCCTCTGGCAGCTTTTGTCCTGTAGCTTTTGTATGTGGTGGCTGCTTTCTGATGGCTTTGGGATTGTCTGTTCATACTGCTGCTGATACTTTACAACGATGCTTTTTAGAGGTGGATGTCTCCCCACTTGTTCTACTGGCTCCCTGTAGACCTTTCCGCTGGATCAGTTCTTCCAGGAAGTTTCCTTAAGCAGTCATTTCTTCCTTCTCTGTTCCTTTCTACTGCCTCTGTCCTTGGATACAGGGTGCGTGGTCACAGGAGCTCCCGAAAGCTTTAGGCGTATTTTTGTCGCGCTCCTAAGAGAGGCAGTTATCCAGCTGGGTAACTTTGGAGAAGATGGTGTGCTCTAGCCGTTGCATACAAAGGTTTTCAGAGTCCCCTGCTTCACCTTACCTTCACTACATCTTGCAGGAAGACTGAGCAGTCTCCAGCCCCTCTAACCCCCATCCCACACCCCCATCACCTGGGGACAGATACAGGCTGCCGAGGAGAGTTCCTCCACTCTGCTGACTAAGGCTTCCCCCACTCGGGTAAATTCCATGTTTATCTCCCTCACTTGCTTTCCATTCTCCAACTTGGTTACTGTTTCCTAGGCTTTCGTTTCCTTTGTTCTGTGAGCTTCTGCTGCTTCTCTAAATGTGGATATTTGAGTTTTCATCTCTCAGTAGAAGCCTACTTTGTCTCTTTGAAGGTACATCAGTGTTATCATTGGGTAGAATTCTAGGCACCTAGTTATGATGTATGTACTTGGTAAACACATTACAATTACCCAGTGGTCCTTTGATGTTGTAGTGTCTATTAATATACAAACGTAACTGAAAACATTTCTGATGGTTTACTTTCATGAATAGTTTACTGGTTTGCTGTGTCAGATCTCCTGAGATTGGGCAGTGTAAAACTAACAGAGATGGTGTCTCATGGCCACTAGAAGCTGGGAAGTGCACGACAGAGGGGCTGGCATCTAGTGGAGGTGTCCTTGCTGCATCATCTCCTGGCAGGAAGTGGAGAGAAGGAGGGGCAGACCCTCCCTGGTACGGCTTTAGGTCACAGCCTGTCCATATCTGAAGGTCCAGTCTCCTCATGTGATCATGGCGGCAATTCAGTTTTCCTGTGAAAGTTTGGAGGGGACAGACGTGCAAACCATTCCACTAACGTGATGTTTTGTAGCTAAAGAATAATGTCTTCTGCCTTTTTTCTTCAAGTGAGAAAACCAAGGATGAACCATTTGCAGCTACACCCGCACGATGCCTTTAATGATGAAGGTATTTAGTAGTTATTTAAAGGTCAACGTCGGCTCCTTTGCAGGGCGGGTGCTAGCTGGCTTACGTGTGCCTGTACTTCTCAGGTTGCAGAGTGCTTCTGCAGATGTTCCCACATTAGGTCCTGAGACCCCATGACAGGGATGCAGATGTTCCCATCTTACCCAGAAGTCCCCTGGGCTGTGTGCTGGGGAGTCTTTCCCCTGCAATGGGTGCCTTGCTCGGCAGAGCCGCGTCCTGCCTGCTTCTGCCTGTCTGTCTAGGAAAGTTGGCCTGATGGGCCATTTTTTTCAAATGCCTGTATATTCTTACCATTTTCATCTCTAAGAATATGTGTAATTGATGAAAATGGACTCTCTTCCTCCTGCACTGTCTTCATCCTGTCAGAGTTTTTAATTTTAATACAGGCAGGAGGAGTTTTGAAGTCTTGAGGTAAACCATCAAAATGACTATTATCCCATCCTAAGAAGCATGTAATCTGTGAAGTGCCAATAATTCTTGAATTTATTGACTTTGAGTTGGGAAATAAATTTAAATTTAATGCTCTTTCCATTGGATGCTAAGTACATTAGAAGGTTTTTCTCTTTAAGTTTGTAGCTCTTTATTCAGTGAACTGTAAAGCAAGTTATGTTTTGAAATACAAATCTGGCTGCTTTGCATCTACTGCTGCTTTTTGTCTTGATGATAAATACCAGTTTCTGTAAGTACGTGACGGCTTGCTCACTCAGAATATGGAATTTCAACACTGAAAAGGGTAGCATATTGCCAGATATTCCCCCCTACAATTAGTGAGATTTTTTCAAAAAGTAATATAATAAACCATGTTAAAATATAGCATTTTGAAAAGATTCATTTTTATTACTTTTGATAATGTGTATTTGAGCATGTGCACATGTATGTAGGTGCCCTTGGGCCAGAGGCATGGGAATCCCCTGTAGTTGGAGGGGTGGATGGTTTGAGCCACCCAACGTGGATGCTAGGAATGGAACTCTGGTCCTCTGGAACAGCATAGTACCCTTAGCCTCAGCCATCTCCCCAGACCCAGCACTTTGCTTTTTAAATTGAAAACCTTTATTTATTTATTTATTTTTTGCTCCAAATAGTTGTACTTCTGAAAGTAGGATGGCTTCCCCTGATAATACTGAAATCAGAGGCTGTGCTTACTTAATGACATTATGGGGTTCCAATGATGTAAAAAGTTCTCATCTCATTGGCATGTTTGACCTCTGATAAACTGGGAAAATGGCCACGAAAGATGATGAGCCAAACGTTCCGTTTCCCAGGTTCCTCGTTTCTCATAGACCCAACATCAGTATTAGGTCTAGACGGTTTCAGCTTCCTGGCAGTATCACTTTAAGCATAATATTGTTTGTAGATTTTTTTCCATGAATGTAATCCTGGGATTCTCTCATTACAGATGCAGATAGACTGTCTGATATCTCTGCTCGCTCTGCAGTTTCCAGCCTCCGGGCTTTCCAGACTCTAGCCCGAGCTCAGAAAAGGAAGGAGAATTTCTGGGGCAAACCATAAACCTGCTCATCCTGTCTAGAGACAAGTTGGCTCACCTTTCCTTACTCGCTGTCTTAGATTTTCGGAGGGCTTGGATTTTCTTCTGACACTTCTGACTCTGATCATTTGAATTTTCAGTGGCTCATCTTACCCAGAAGATCGTAGCGCAGCCGTGTCTAAGTTTAACTCTTTGGAGAAGTCCTTTGCACTTGTCTGAGGGCAAAGGCATGGATTATGTAGTTCTTCACAGACTCTGTCTTTTGTATCAGGTGTTGTGAGTGGCAGTTAGGAGTGTGACGGTCATCTGTCAGCAGAGTATTCTAAAGGGATAAAATGACGTCAACATTAAGATCTTCCAACTTAATTCCCCCTCAGATTGGTTTTAGGCATTTTAATAGCCGTAGGTGTCCTGAACGGAATCTGTCACTGTTTTTATTAGCGCCTTCTGTATACACAGGTGCAGTGTTAAGATGATTGGACTTTGAAAATCTGGCTGTACATATTTTTCTTATTTATGTAACAAAATTTGCTGAGAGAATATGTATATTTTTGATCTTTTTATGTATTTTATTTGTATAATAACTGGTATACATTTGAATAATGTCTAGATTTTGAGAAATTATTTGTGAAATGGAGAATTAAAACTTTGTAGACATTTAAAAATGAAAATTAAGTGTGCTTGGCTTCTTCAGAAAGTTATCATGTGGAATAAGTATCTTCTAGAAGCATTTTATTAGAACCGATGTGTTGCAGCTGCTAAATGCAGTAAGACTGAGCCTACAGTATTTGTTTTTTTTTCCCCCACAAATACAAAGTTTTAAAAACAGATTCATTAAAAAATTTAACACCAACTTGGTGATTCTGTTTTTCTTTTACAGGAGATATTTAACTGTTGTTTACAAATCAGGATAAATTTAAGTTTCTAATAAGAATGGGTTTCATAAACATGTTAAACACAATCTTTGTAACAGTACATGTAAACTGCTTGGTATGGTTTGGGTTTTCTTCTTTTTGGTCAAGAGAGGGTCTCTCTAAGACTGTCCTCAAACTCACTCAGGATCCACTACGATTCTCTGTGTTAGCCTCCTGAGCCTCGGATTACAGGCAGGTGCTCTCCTGCCTGACAAAGGTTTGCACCTTCAGTGACACCCCCAGATGGTGTGTGTGGGAAGGTTGAAAGCACTGTTTGGAAATGGGGGAGACCAGGAAGAAGGCAGGCCTGGCTGCAAGAGTTAGCTCACTGGGGTGTGCCTTTGAAGGGTATAGTTTGTCAGCAAGTGTTGACTTTTGCTGACCTATGCAGAACTATTTGCAAGACCTGGGATTTGAAGACCTTAAAGGATGAGGCTGACTACAGTTTAATGCTGAGACAGCCTCAGTGTCAGTGTACCTATGTACGTACATGAATGTAGCAACAGAAGTGATACTTGGAAAAACATGTAAATAAACACCAGGAAGGCATATTAAATATTAACAGAGCAGCCCTTTCTCAGGACAGACCAATTTAAACACAATTGCCTGGTACTTAGATTATATCTGAGAAAGCATGCGATCAAGGCAGAAGGCTGTATCTGGACTCAGAATACCCTGAAGACAACACTCAACATGTCCCTTCTCCAGATGGGGCTATATAGCTATGATCTGACATCCAACACGAATGAGCATGTCTTTTAAGTTAAATGGAAATGTTTAACACGAGAGGCAGGAAATCACGTCCAAGGATAATCCAGAGAACCAAATGCACCCGAGGTGAAAGGCCTCTGTCTTCTTCCTGAAGTCTTAGTCAGGAGAACAGGCTGTGAAATTTCCCAGTATCTAGAAGGAGCTGTGAATTCGAATTTGCTTTATATCAATTTTATCTAGGCATGCTTTAACAAGCTGATATTGTTTCGATTATATCTTGACAAGTTTTGACAGATTTCCACATTTGAAACCAGTGCAGGCACCAAGGTATGGTTCTAGCCAGTGTTTTCCTGGTCCTCAAGGCAGCCACAACTCAGAGCTTGGAAACTGTTTCTCTGGATTTCACTTATATTTTTGAGATGGCTCGTGTTTTGGTGTGGATGTCTCCTTTTTAGCTTACTCATCCACTGACAAACTTCTGGATGGCTTGCAGTTTGAGGCTATACCGAACATGTTTGCTACTTGCATTGTGAATCCTCGAGATGGGCTGTGCTTTCTGCTTTCTTCAGAATCACTCCCACCTTTATTTACCTTTAGTGTAACTTTTTTTCCCACCCCTTGAGATAGTGTCTCTCTGTGTAGTCTTGACTGGCCTGGAACTCACAGACATGCACCTGCCTCAGCCTTGGGTTAGACATGTGCCACTATCTCTGACTTTAATATACCACATTTATCTATCTATCTATCTATCTATCTATCTATCTATCTATCTATCTATCTATCTATTTAGAGCATATGTGTTAAAGGTACAGTATGGACAAGTGGGTATAATAACCTGATGACTTTGTGTGTTTGAATTGGCATTTCATGAGCCAGACTCAGGAGTGAACATTTAAATTTAAATCTCTGTAAGAGGTTTCCCCCAACCACACCCTCTCCTCTTCTGTCCACCCCCATATCCACTCTAGGAGCTGACTTTCACTATGATACCCTGGTTGAGAACCCAGGACAAATGCATATGTGTGCATACATACGTGACACGGTTTGCATGCTGATCTTTGGTCTGGAGTCTGAATTCCAAGTTAAGAACATTTGAAGAACAATTAGAAACATGATTAAGTGTGTTTGGTATATTAGTAGAAACTAACATGAAATCTGAACAGAATCATGTTTGTTTTATTAATAAAACAAATTTAATAACTTGGCCCAAGACCCCATTGGCCAGTGGGTTAAATCTAGGTCTTCTTACTTGAATTCCACCTACACTCCTTTCTCTGAAATGTTTTTGCTCACATTTAATATCTACTATGAATCATATTTCTGGTTGATTCATTTGGGAGTTGGTTTTTTTCCTTGACTTCTTGGAAGATAAAATATCTTTTCGAGTCAGGAGAAGGAGAACGTGGGCACTGGTTATCATGCGAATGGACTCAGCCAGGATGAAAGCGAATTAACACACAAGTTTGTCCTTCTACAGAGCAGTGTCAGAGCTAGCCTTCCTGGGCGGCTAAAGGATACACTACGTATACACCTTCACTGTGGTTGTGTACACATATAGTAGACACAGCATAGTTACAAAACGTATTGATCTTTCTGGATGTTTAACAAAGGAACAACGAGTCTAAAATGGTGGGTGCTTTACCATGTGCTGGGTTGTAGTCTGACAGCGTGTTTGGGGCCTAGTTAGTATTTGTCAAGCTGTCATAATCTATTTCCCCAGATAGAATGATGTCTCCGTCTGCCTCATTGTAGCTCGACCGTCCAGTTCATCCTGTAGATTAAAAGCAGCCCAGTGGGGGGCTCAGCTGATGGGCTTCCATGGCAGTAATGCTGACCTTGACCAAGCATAGATGTGCCTCTTTCCTGGGGTGGGTACAGGCACAGAGAGATCTGCCCCTCACTCACTTTCAGAACCAAGCTTCCTTCGTCCCGTTTCCTAGTTCTTCCTGCTCTGGTGCTCCTAAGCAAGAGACAGCTCTCCAGTCCTGAGAGAACTGACATACAGCAGCTGAAAGCAAGCAGCTTCCCCTAAGGTGGTGCCCGTTTTCTTTCTGTCAGTGGCTCATCCACTAGTCTAATTCATAGGTTTATGACACCCCAGACTCTGTCAGAATGTTTCCTTGGAAACAGTGAGAAATGAAGATTTGAGGGACATTGAACTAACTCTGAGAGTCAGATCCTGATCCCAAATAGGTAGAGTGATATTGGGGAGACCCTGATCATTTCAAGCCAAACCATGAATATTCAAATTATGCTGCGAAATTTCTCCATATATTCTGTGTCTGATAGTATGTTAGAGCTAGCTTTCGGGCCCTTGGTAAATTACTCAATCTGTGAACAGGTTGCTAAACCATCAACAGTTTGAAAGTGCCCCCATCAGCAAGCCGTGTGAATCAGGAGCATTTCTGACCTCCCTCCCAGAGAGGCAGTGTACCAGCTTTCCCACTGCTGTGCGCCATCGATAGCTGCTGTTCTATTCGTATCATTTCTCTGATGGAGAAAACATCCATTCCAGGAGATAAGCAGCAGCTGTAGTGTTAGTCACACTGTCCACAGCTCGGCAGACACAAACAAATGCTTTCTCTAGCTTGCTTTCTTGGGTGAAATGCATCTAGAAACAAAATTAAGCCTCAGGTGGCAAGGCCATGTGGTCTTCCCCAGGAGCATCCATAATAGACCCGTGGACCAGCCCAGAGATGGGCCTAAGATTCTGTATATATGATCTTCTAGATCATTCCGAGGCTAAGATACTTTGGGAATCACTGGCTTTGGATTATAACAGCCCATAGTCTGATCTCAGTTCCTCCTAGAGCAAGTCTATTCAGCTTTGAGCCTGTGTTGTTGTTCTTGCCAATGGGCTCATTTAGTCAGAAGGTTAAATGGTGTGATGCTTGTAAAATTTTACATCTGCCATCTCAAAATATTTTATTGGCAACCTTTTTAAATTAAAACAGTAGGCGAAAGGGGGCTCATCTCAGGGTCACTCCTGATAAGGCTAGTAAACAGGGGACACAGTGGCCTGAAACGAAACTATGGCACACCTCAGCACAGACCTATCTTTTCTGACCTACATTCTGCTCACACGGAGAGGCAGTTTTGGGAAGAGATGCTGAAATGATTTGTCTATTTCCGTTATGTGGTAAAGAAAAAAAAAAAAGATTCTGACTGCAGTGTTGTGACTCAGCGATTGCACAGGGCAGAATCAATTACCTTGTGTATGCAAAGCATGTTAGTGTAACCATGAATTGGAGATGTTATCAGACCTGAGTCAAGAAATGCAAGATGCAGAAGCCCTGGAGACTGCCGATGAAAGATTGTCAAGCTTGCTCCCTGAATGAGTGTATA
Organism: Grammomys surdaster; assembly: GCF_004785775.1. Lineage (NCBI taxonomy): Eukaryota > Metazoa > Chordata > Mammalia > Rodentia > Muridae > Grammomys > Grammomys surdaster. The sequence goes on from NW_021621071.1 coordinate 7,992,771, forward strand.
TCCAATATCAAAGGCTTCCTATGAGTGTTGCTCGTTATATCTAAGACAAATAACTAAGCTCTGTCATCTCAAGAAGAAAATAAAAGCTAACCTCAATGTCGTGTATTATGGGAAAATGTAGATGACTCTCTCAGACTTCAGTGAGAGTCCGGGTTCAGACCCTGTCTTCACTCAGGAAAATTGCCCACAAAGACTACCTTAGCGTGTGATGTTCCCATTAAAATTTAGGTCAAGACAGATGATGGGGAAACCAACACAAAATCTGAAAAAGGGTTTGTGCAACAGTGCTTAGTCGGGTTCCATAAAGGACCCATCATCGGAGTTTGCCTTGTAGTTTTGCAAAGATAGAACCCACCAAGGTACATTAGCCATAGAGAAAGTACACTCGGGATTAGCAACATTGAAACTGGCTTCCGCCATGTTCTAAGACCCGGCCATTTCCTCTGATCAGTCACAATCCTAGGTGAGGAGATCAAGGGATGAAATCTGTTCACATTTGTTTTATAATGTGGAACGGTTGAAGCCCGGAGCAGCAGAGACAAACTGAATACATGCACTTCTCTAGGGGCCATAAGACAGCAGTGTGAATAGTTTTGATGCAGAAGTGTTTGGAAAGACCGGGTATCTTAAGAAGATTCAGTGGTGGTTTTCACTCATTCACTCATTTGCTCATTCTTTCATTCACTCATTCACACACTCATTCACTCATTTATGTACACACACATTCATTCTCATTCATTCATTCATTCATTCACTCACTCATTCACTCATCCATGCACTCATTCCCTCCCTCATTCATTCATTCATTCACTCATTCACTCATCCATGCACTCATTCACTCACTCATTCATTCATTCATTCACTCATTCACTCATCCATGCACTCATTCACTCATTCACTCATCCATGCACTCATTCACTCACTCATTCATTCATTCATACTGCATGTGGAAGTTCCATGGACCATCTCCAATGGGCACAACAGTTAGTCAAACCCTGGCGGCAAGGTGAAGGTCCTATAGATGTCGGCTTCTACTTTTTTGTCCATTCTGTCCAAGGAGAAAGACTACTTTCCACTCATACTTCATGGAATTTTTGGTGACAGGCAGTTTCCAGTTCCTCCTTGTCCCCGAAGGATAGCAAAGCTGGAAAGTCTCACTTTTTCCTGTGTCACATTCTCCTTATTAAGTGGTTTCCTACCAGCTGACAACACAAGTCCATCTAAGCCACAGTCTACGCCTGTTTTGAGTGTGTGTGAGAACATGTTTGAGTGTGTGTTAGTGACACACAACACTCTCCTTTTGTCACCCACCACAATCGCTCTAAGACACACACGCAAAAGTAAGATAAAAAGACAATAACCATGCATTCATTTTTTCCTGCCAGTAGTACGCCTGCTTTAAAGGACATGCACTTTGCCCATCAGGGACATGTTTCCTTCTGAGTCTCGAGATACCAATCAGTTGCTTTAGGACTCTCGAAATCACCTTTCCTTGTCTTCTGAAGGACCATAAAAGCCAGGCATGGCGATGGTACACAGTCAGTGTATTTAGGAATGCATTGACCTGGCATCCTCTCTTCTGGATGAATCATCCAGCCTCCAGTCTTTCTACAGAGCAGTGGTTCTCAGCTTGGGGGTTTTGACCCCTTTGTGGGGGTTGAAAATCAGATATCCTGCATATCAGATATTTATACTATGATTTGATTTATAACAGTAGCAGAATTACAGTTATGAAGTACTAAAATAATTTTATAGTTGGGGGGTTACCACAACGTGAGGAACTGTGTTAAAGGGTCACAGCATTAGGAAGGTTGAAAACCTGCTCCAGCAGGTTTTCCTCAAATTATGTGAACAGACCACAAGAAATTGGAGGAGGGTTGAGTGGGGGTGGGGGTGGGGCAGAAACAATCATAATCAGACAATGGTGTGTGAATCTTTGTTGGGCCATGTGTTAGCTGTGCGATCCTGGGCAAGTTACTTAACTTCTCTGAGCTCTTGTGCTCTGAGTGTGCTAACCGTAGGTTAAATAATCCTAAGCCATCTCAGAGAGTGTGATCAGTAAATATGATAGCTCATCTTGGTTGTTGCTTGACCACATCTGGAATTAACTAAAACCCAAGCATCTGGGCACGTCTGTGAAGGATTTTCTTGATTGGGTCATTCCAAGTGAGAAGCAGCATCCGAAATCTAGGCAACACCTACTAGTGGCAGTCTATATAAAAAGACCTGTTGTTGTTGTTTTGTTTTGCCTGTTCCTCTTCAAGTTCCTCAATCCCATTCCTGAGTCATTCCTCCACTGGTGTGGTCTAACTACTACTTTGGTTCTAACTACTACTAGTAGTTTCTACTACTTCTTCTTTGGGGTTTCAGTGTAGACTGGAAGCCCGAGGCTCTCCAGGGTCTCCCTAGGACTCTAGCACCAGATAGAGATTGCCAATGGTTCAGTCCATGAGACCGAACCATTACCACATCCTTGACTCTTCTGTCAGGAGATGGCCATTGTTGAACTGCTCATCCTGCAGCCTGTAGGTAGGCCATGCTAAGAAACCCTTTGAATGCATTTATATGTTGTCTTTCTGAGCTCTGCTCCTTTAGAGAACCCTGGCTAGTACAAATCTGATGTACCAGGAATGGTTCTAGAGAAACAGGGTCTTAAGGATGAACTGGTTAAGTATCTGGAACAGGTTTCGTACCTCAGGAATATAGTCTCTCTTCTGGTAGCGCAGAGAACACTGGTTAGACATAGTTAAGGGCTTGCTGTGGGGAAAGGGGAATTTGGCGACTGTAGACAAGAAGTTTAATAGTTCGTGGAAACATAAGGAAAATAATGATATTGGCCAGCTGTTTCTAACATTTCTGGGTAAACAGACAAAGGAAAAGAATGAACTCTGTGATAAAATTAACCAGCTTCTGGGATCTCAGGATACTGGGCCAAAGGAAGAAAGTACTGAACGATACAATCAGCCAGCAGCAAAACAATCTAACGGTTTCTAAGTGTGCCCTGGAAAAAGACTCTTCTTCCCAGCAGCCATACAGCTCAGGCTGCAGAAAGTCAAACTGAAGCCCTCATTATAAAGTTGACTTAATTATGGTGAAAATTCAAATCCCAGCCCCCAGGGTATCGGTGGTTAAAGTAAGAAGAGTGATTCCTAAGAAAGAGGCTCCTGTAACTTCAGATGGAGATGTGGGTGTCTGGGGACCTTACTGAGACTGAGGACTTTGAACCCTCAGATTTGAAAAGGTTTTTAATCTCACCAGAGGAAGTAGTTTCTCTGCCCTCAGCGGAGGACACACTCTCAGAACCTCTGCAGTATTGTCTTCTTTGCCTCTGACTGAGGGAATTAATCCTTCATTGTCTCCCAAACCCTTGGTGACTTTCCTTGAGGGAGATGCCAGGCAAGACAGTCCTGGTGTCACTTAGGGCCTAATAGTCAGTCACCTCTAGACCTATAATAACCAGAGTTAAGGCAAAGGAGCTTCTTAGAGGCAGGTAGAAAGCATGGTCCTCAAGCTAGGCTACACTGCTAAGGAGTTTCATGAGGTTGCCAATTCATTCGAGCATAGCTCTGGGGAATACTTATAGCAATGGATTTTAAGGACGTGGAATAATGGTGGAAGAAACTTAAAACTGGATCAGGCTGAGTTTATCAACATGAGCCTTCTGAACGGAGACTCTAGGTCTGATATGGAAACTCACACAGTAAAAAGAGCGTCAAATGTTTGAGTGGTTGGCTGAAGCATTCAGTCAAAAGATGGCCTACTGAAAAGGAGTTGAAGATGTCCAATCTCCCTCGGCTTACTGTTGATGAAGGGATTTTATGGCTCTGGGAAATAATAGTAACGTGGATACTATGTGTAAAACCTAATTCTTTGAAAGGGAAGACCCAGAAGATGCTATAAGGCACAGAGTGGAGAGAGAGAGGTACCAGCGTGTTTGAAGGGCGTTGCTGTCACTGTTTTCTTTGTGTCAGACCTTACGGTTGGAGATGCTGTCACTCAGTGGGATGAATTAAAATGTGTTGTGTTTAACTGGGCCCTGAGGTATCTGGCAGGAGCCAGGTAGTAGCACCAAATCACCAAAGACAAGGTTATTATAGTTATTTTTATGGGCTGTTTCATGAAAACAGCATAATTTAATAAGTTACGGGCTGTTTTGAGACAGTGTTTTACATTGCATCCTAGACTGGCCTAGACCAGACTGTAGTCCAGGCTCATCCGTAACTCATACAATACCCATATCTTCATTTCACGAGTGGTAGAGTTACAGGTGTGAGCCACTACATGTGTCAGACTTATGGTATTCTGTATAGAGAAGAGAAGAAGCCCTCCTCTCAGGCCTTCCAATGAGAAAGAAGTATATCCTGTCAATCCTCTTACCTATAAAACCCACACTTTTTTTTTCCCCCGGCCTCAATATACATCAGTACCCGCGTTTCAGTATCACCAATGACTTTGTGAGGGGAATAGAAACAGCTGCGAGGTGTCTGCGGCTGGACGTGATGGAAGACAGTTAACTTGCTAGGCCTCTAGAGCGAGCAGTTGGTGGGAATGTGTGTGAACAGAGGTGGTTTTTTGCTTTCTGAGGATATTCGGAACAGTTCCTAGAAAGGAGCCTTCTTGGGGTGGGGTGGGGACATTTATAACTCTATGCTACCAAATGATATCCAGGTTGAAAGTCTCATGCTTTATGGCCGTCTTTTAGACACTCTTAAAACTCTTCACTGATTTTTCAAAATTATATAAGCCTGAGAAAGAAGAGTGAACTTGCCCCTGAATTTTGCCTAATGAGTTCCCAAAACCACTTCTTCTTGTCTACTAAGTTCTCAAGAAATGGCCATTGGGGTGGGGGGTGGGGGTCGGTGCTGGCCTCAGCAGCAGCAGCAGCAGGACCAGCAGGACATATGCAGATGCAGTGGTTCCCATTTCTAGACATGGAGGCTGAAGAGATGGCCCAGAGGCTAACAGCTCTTTCTGCTCTTGCAGAAGGCCCAGGTTCAATTACCCAGTGACCAAATTCACAACCATCTGTAGCTCCACTTCTAGATCCAACACCCTCTTCTGACTTCCTTGGGCACCAAGTACACATGTGCACATAGACATGAGAACGAAACACTCCGCTACATATGTATCTGGAGCCATGGATCCCTCCATGTGTATTCTTTGGTTGGCGGTTTAGTCTTTGGAATCTCTGGGTGGTCTGGTTAGTTGATGTTGTTCTTCCTATGGGGTTGGAATCCCCTTCAGCTCCTTCAGTCCTTTTCCTAACTCTTCCACTGGGGTCCCCGGGCTCAGTCTGATGGTTGGCTGTGAGCATCTGCATGTGTATTAGTCAGGTGCTGGCATCAATGGGAGGGGAGGTCCTTGGTCCTGTGGAGGCTTGATGCCCCAGTGTAGGGGGATGCTAGGGCAGTGAGGCAGGAGTGGGTGAGTGGGTAGGGGAGCACCTTCATAGAGGCAAAGGGGAAGGGGGAGAAAGAGGATGGGATAGGGAGATTGTGGAGGGGAAACCGGGAAGGGGGATATCATTTGAAATGTAAACGAATAAAATGACTAATAAAAAAAGAACAAAAGGAAATGATAAAATATTTCATAGTTCAAGGTTAAAACACTCATACACATAAATAAAATGAATAAATCTATTTTTAAAAAGAGAAATTTCAAGTGGCATAAAATGGATTTGAGAGCTCCCCCCTAGGTGCTTGCCACCGGAGGTTGCCTTCCCACAAGACAAGCAATAGTGGCTCCCTGTGCCTGCTGCTCTGTTTGACTTATCTCTGCATAGTGTCAGCCCTGAGGAACTTAGCACAGAGGGGCTTAGTGACTTCAAACTGAGCATGTGCAGGAGCCAGCTCCAGCTGCCAGTGCGTGCCTGAGGGAGGTGGGGGAGGCAGGAAACCCTTTGTTCTTGATATTACAAATCTCAGAGTCACTTTCTTTCTCAGTAGGGACTTGGCTTATTAATCACCAGATTATCTGTGGTTTGTTTCGGGCACTCTTGGTCCCCCCACAGTGGGAATGCTTCAGTTTTTTTTCTCACTGTCTTCTCTTTGGCCACTTAGCTGTATCCTCTCTCTTCAGCTTTCAGATGAGTCTGGTGTTTGGAGGTCCTCAAACTTCCTCATTAGATATGTTTGGTCGGCTTCTAACAGCAATGGAATCTCTTTCCTCTTCCTGTTCACAAAGGAAATACACACACACACACACACACACACACACACACACACCCCTACAATAAAATGAAATAAAATAAAATATACTGATGAAGTGAAATATGCTGATGAAGATCACCTGCAGAGAAAACCACTTTAACTGTTGAGTGACTCTCAGTATTTTCAATGCCAGTTAACTGGTTTTGATTCTATAAAAATGGGGCTATGCTCTGTATATCATGTTGTGTGCTGCTTTCTTTACTTGGGAAGTCTATCTAGCCTCTTCTTACTGAAATCCCCTTTGTAATGGTGTAGACAATGTTTTGGGCCCCTATTATTTCCAGTTATCACCTAGCTTCGACCCACATGATACAGGGGAAGGGACATTGAAGTAGGAAGAAGGAGAGACGTGCTTCTAGTCCCACCACTAGCTGGTGGTGTGATCGAGACATGGTCCTCAACCTTATAGGCTTCAAGTTTTCTTTGTCAGTTAGAGTATTGGCTTGTGACTTTGAAAGTCCCTCCCAGGATACAACAATATGGCATCCAATAGATTGGGAAAAGATCTTTACCAATCCTACATCTGATAGAGGGCTAATATCCAGTATATATAAAGAACTCAAGAAGTTAGACTCCAGAGAATCAAATAACCCTGTTAAAAAATGGGGTACGGAGCTAAACAGAGAATTCTCAACTGAGGAAACTTGAATGGCCGAGAAGCACCTAAGGAAATGTTCAACATCCTTAGTCATCAGAGAAATGGAAATCAAAACGACCCTGAGATTCCACCTCACACCAGTCAGAATGGCTAAGATCAAAAACTCAGGTGACAGCAGATGCTGGCGAGGATGTGGAGAAAGAGGAACATTCCTCCACTGTTAGTGGGATTGCAAGCTGCTACAACCACTCTGGAAATCAGTCTGGCAGTTCCTAAGAAAATTGGACATAGTACTACTTGAGGACCCAGCTATACCACTCCTGGGCATGTACCCAGAAGATGCTCCAACATATAACAAGGACATATGTCCCACTATGTTCACAGCAGCCTTATTTATAATAGCCAGAAGCTGGAAAGAACTGAGATGTCCCTCAACAGAGGAGTGGATACAGAAAATGTGGTACATTTACACAATGGAATACTACTCAGCTATTAAAAACAATGACTTCATGAAATTCGCAGGCAAATGGATGGAACTTGAAAATACCATCCTGAGTGAGGTAACCCAGAAAAGAAGATGAATGGTATGTACTCGCTGATAAGTGGATATTAGCCTCAAAACTCGGAATACCCAAGATACAACTCACAGGCCACATGAAGCTCAAGGAGAAAGAAGACCACAATGTGGATACTTTGGTGCTTCTTAGAAGGGGGAGCAAAATACTCACAGGAAGAAATATTGAGACAAAATGTGGAGCAAGCCAGGCAGTGGTGGCACATGCCTTTAATATCAGCACTTGAGAGGCAGAGGCAGGTGGATTTCTGAATTCTAAGCCAGCCTGGTTACAGAGTGAGTTCCAGGACAGCCAAGGCTACACAGAGAAACCCTGTCTCGAAAAACCAAAAAAGAAACTTCAAAGTTTGGAGCAGAGACTGAAGGAAAGGCCATCCAGAGACTGCCCTACCTGGGGATCCAGCCCATATACAGTTGCCAAACTGAGATGCTATTGCAGATACTGGGAAGTGCTTGCTGACAGGAGCCTGATATGGCTGTCTCCTGAGAGGCTCTGCCACAGTCTGACAAATACAGAGGCGGATGCTCACAGCCAACCATTGGACTGAGCATGGAGTCGCCAATGGAGGAGTTAGAGAAAGGACTGAAGGAGCTGAGGGGGTTTGTAGCCCCATGGAGGGAGCAACAGTGTCCACCTGCCAGACCCCCTGGAGCTCGCCGGGACTGGATCACCAACCAAAGAGTACACATGGAGGGACCCATGGCTCTGGCCGAGTAGGTGGCAGAGGATGGCCTTGTTGGACATCAGTGGGAGGAGTGGCCCTTGGTTCTGTGGGGGTTCAATACCCCAGTGTAGGGGAATGCCAGGGCAAGAAGTCTGGAAAGGATGGGTGGGTGGGTGGGGAAGCACCCTCATAGAGGCAGGGGTGGGGCATGGGATAGGGGGTTTCCGGAGGGGAGACCTGGAAAGGGGTTAACATTTGAAATGTAAATAAATTTCCAATAAATAAACTTTAAAAAAGCTCAATGAGTTTTAAAGTTAAAAAAAAGAAAAGAAAATTCCCTCCCAGTTCTGTCAGGTTGATGGAGACCTTGTAATGGTTCAGGCAGTGATCTAAGAGCTGTGTAACCAGCACGAGAGAAAACACACTTCAACTTCTGATACCAATGCTGAACACAGTCCCCTACGACCAGCACAGCTGAACTTCCTAAAACAATCTTGTCTTCTCTCCTAAGCTCTTGTTCCAACCACTCCCAGGAAAGATACCTAACAAGCACTGACAGAGGCCTTCAGATGGTGCAACCCACTGGATTCTACCCAGACTCCCTTTTGCTTAACTGGACTGTGAAATGTAACAGGATTCTTTGCTTTATCCCTTTACTAAGAGTCTCCCCGGAACTGACGTGTCTCGTGTCTCTAGAATGCCTACTCTTTCCTTTGAATGTACATACGGTCAAGTCATTATGATTCTGTGTATGCACTCATCTCTGCTAACATGAATTTGTAACTCTGGAATCAACAGGGATGGGACTTTTGGAGTTATTTTTAGAAGTGGATAGAGCACCGAAAACTGTGAACCATCACAGCTGGGCTGAATTTGTTTCTTTGTTGCGATTAAATCCGCTGACAGAGGCGGCTTAGAGGAGGGAGGGTTTACTTTGGCTCCTGGTTCGGGGCTCCTTGGCAGGAAACCCAAACAGTAGGAACCAGAAGCAGCTGCCGTGTTGATTCCACACTTAGGGAGCTGAAAGCAGTGAATGCATTCAGGCTGCTCTCTTACACAGGCTGGGAGTGGCCCCATCCTCAGGCATACCCAGAGGCTCAGATCATCCTAAACTCTGTCAAGCTGACAGTATCCACCACCACACTCGTCTCCTGCCTTCTCGTTTCAACTCTCAAACTATAAACAATACAGTTTTTTTTTTTTTTACTTTCTTTTTAAAACTTGAGCTATGTTTTGTGGATGTGTTGCATATTTTGATTTTTTTGTTTTGTTTGTTTTTGTTTTGTCTGTGATTTTATTATTTAAGATGCTCCCCCCTCCCACCACAAGTAATATTTGGAAAAAAATAAGCATAAGAATCTGTCCTGTGAAAAGATGTTTCAGCTCTTACCTGCATTAAAGACTTCTGTACTTTTACTGTTTTCTACTATGAGGCCAGAGAAGGCATTCCAGTAACAGGTTAGGAAACACACGATTCATGTCTCCATGGGCCTGACCTGGTGTTAGAGATCAGTACTTTTTGTAACCCTGTGCACAGTTATACACGTTAGAAGGGAGACTCGAAGGAGACAGAGACTCATGGGTAATGAAATTCTAGCTCCTGAGAACTGGGACATCAGATTCTCTAGGATGCAGTCCCTGGCTCCTCTGCCAGCTTCCTGTCTCCGTCCCTCAAGCGTCTTGTGTCCCCGCTTACTTCCATACCGTTCTCTGGAGTGTTCTCTGCTTGTGATCTTGTTCCCCTTGTCTGCCTGGTGGGCATTCACCAAACTGACCACACTTGGCTTACACATCGTCTCCTTGAAGAGAACTCACAGACTTTCCGAGTAAAGCTGACCATGGCCTCTCTGTTGACCCCGCCATCCCCTCTAGGGCATCTCTCAGCGCGTTGCTTTACCACATTTGCTGTGTAAATATCACCCCCCCCCTCTAGGCTTCCTCTTTACATGAACCATGAGCTCACCCTTGCTCATGACTCTCCGACCATCAGTGTCATGAGTCCCTGATTCAGTGCTGTGGCTCCCTGGCCTCTGCTTCACCCCTCTTCCTGACCTCCCACTTTTCCTTTTACCAGAATGACATCAACAAGTCAACAATTTTCTTCCCTTTCTCTGTTCTTCCTCCAGATGCCCAGTGAAGGAAATCCCATCAGCCCCCAATGTTCAACCGTGATCTGTCAACTCTCCCCTACCTGTCTCCTCATATCCATCTGTCTTTCAGTCTGTTTAGCTCAGTCTGATTCTCTCCATCTTTTGCGTTCTGTCCATCCCAATGACCTACCCCAGGCTACCATCTTCCCATGCTGACGAACCTGTCGAGCCTGATGACGTATTTTTCTGCCTGGTCCCTGGCCATAGATCTCTTAATCGTTCTCATCAGAATATTGTCTCAAAGGCACAGATGGGACCTCACTGGTTCATTCTGTTGTCCTCCATTGACATCTGGCTAGCCCCTGTAGGATGAAGTGTGAAGTCTGAGAGTGACTCATGGTTTTTGTGCCTTTGTGCTTTTTCTCTTAAGCCTCATGTTTCTCTGCTCGGTCCTCTGATGTAGCACAGGTCTTCAGACTTGCTTACCTACATATGCCTCACCAAGCTGCCTTTGTGCCTGTTGATTCCTCCGGGGTTGATTGCATTCCTTTTTTTCCCCCATGGCTTGGCCCAGCAGATCTCCTCCACCATCAGAGAAACTCCCCCTCTGATATTTCACATTATATCCTTCAAATACCTGGAAGGTAGGAGCTTTCTATCACCCTAGCCTAGTGGCCAGCAAGGTGAGGCTAAGATAGAGATTTGTTGAATGAAGACATTAGCTCAAGAGTTTCAGGTGGTTGGTCACGGATACGGTTGACCCAGTACATATCTGTCCGACCAGTGGGCAGGTTATGTCAATAACCAGTCCTTTTGACCACACTGGGCGTGTGGTTCATGGAAAAACACATTCCTGGAATGTAGTTATTCTTCCTTTCTGGGGCCACCCTCGTAAGCTCATCTGCGTTTCCTCTCACCCTCTGAGTTTTACTAACGTCAACCATGTTTGAAGAAATTCTATATAGCATTAAGCAGGCAACCAATTGCCTTTTGTGTTATTTGAATAGTACAAAATATTTCTATGTCACTTTGTTTTTCCTGGAGAAAGAGTGAGTTCACAACATTAAGACCATGTGCACAGCAGGACCTTATTTTTGTTAACAAAGAATGACGTAGTCAGCACATCTTAGAAAGCTATTGGAGGCGTGGGATAACAGGGACCCCTCACTTTTAGCATTGCTTACATCTGGTTTTGCCATGCCAACAAAAACATCTGCAGAAAGCGCTGGAATTGTTTTTATTTACAGCTTTGTCTTGGGTCTCCCTTAAGTGTCTTCATCCTCTGAGTAGAAGGGCTGTCTGAGACAACCAACCAACAACCAGGTGAGTGACTTTTATTCCTGAAAAGGGACTGTGGGCCAGCCTCATGTTAGAGCCCAAAGCATCACCTCATCTTTTACTTAAATGTCTGGAAACAGGAAATTCTTGAACAATATGATAGCAATATAAAAGTTTCAGCTCTTTGAGATTCAGTCAGTAATGTTTTTCTTAAAAAACTAAAATCTATCAAGTACTTAAACTGTAATGTGCAAGTGGTGAAGTTACTTCAACTCCAGGGGAAGTCTGGAGCATCTTCACTGAGACACAGATGGAGTCTTTTGTCATTGCAGAATGAGTCATCCTGGGTGCCAGAAAGAAGCTCAAATATCTCAAATCTGTGTAAGATACCCATGCCGCATTTGTAACATGGTGACATGCCACCAACCCATTTAAAGCGTATGATAGCTTCCCATGCTCTTTAGGGCAAGTCCGAGTTCCTGGACGTGATCCCAGGGACCGTCCCTGTTTGGCCACACCCATCTCTCCAACTCGCTTTCATTCATTCATGAATCCACGTATTCATTCTTTCCAATCCAATCACCAAATACAGTGTTCTCACTATGTATACAATGTTCTCACTATGTATGCAGTGTTCTCACTATGTATACAGTGTTCTCACTGTGTATACAGTGTTCTCACTGTGTATGCAGTGTTCTCACTGTGTATGCAGTGTT
>NW_021621071.1:8004910-8058027 GCF_004785775.1 Grammomys surdaster
TCTCACTGTGTATGCAGTGTTCTCACTGTGTATGCAGTGTTCTCACTATGTACCAGGCCGTGTTTTAAGAGTCAGGACTATTCAAATAGCAAATAAAATTGATTAAATTCTTGCACTCTTGCATTCCAGTGATGTCACACAAGCGGTAAACAGCTGACTAACATTGATTGTGTTAGGCAATCATGGATGTTACAGCCCCGAACACCACAATGAGGGATGAAGCTGGGAACATCTGGTGATTTCCAGTGTGTGCGAATTCTCTCGCTGTCTTTTATCTAAGAGGTTAAGCCTGATTTCTGCCCCCCTCCCCACACCTTCCAGCGTGAGCTGAATGTAGTTACTCGTTTCAGATGTTCAAAGCTGAGTGGTTGTGATGGTGTGTGACTTTGGGACAGAAGGCACAAAAAAATGTTATGCTCTTTCTCTTTCTTACATTTCTCTGGGGAGGGGTTAACCACTATGTCATGAGTAGTCCTATAGAGAGTACACTGTGGGGAGGATCTGAGACCCCAAACAGTAGTCATGGGCGTGAAACTCCTGCCCACTCAAGCCTTCAGATAAGGCCACGGCCAACATCTTAACTACGATACTCCAACCTTGAGAAGAAACCTTGGTAAGGTAAGCAGATGGCAGGCACTTGCTGTTTTAAGTGACAGGTTTTGGGGTCACTCTGTTCTGTGGCAATGTAGTTGTATTATATAACTAGTACAACAGGAAGCTAGATGTGCCTATGGCGGAGAGTGTCGCCCGACACCAGGGTGATTAGGGACAATCTCTCTGAGAAGGAGCCATGGGACCCATGCCTGAAGGAGGTAAGGCACACACACATAGGAGAAGATTCCTTACTGTTCTTCCTATTGCTCTGGGGTACCCTTTTCCCTAGTTAGGAGGACGTGTCATTTTCCTTCTTAACCCAGGGCCTTCTCACGTCTTAATTTCTCTTGCCAAAGCGCATACTTCCTCACCTCTTCACACCACCATGCTCCACTCGAAACCCTGGCTCCTCAGTTATCTCTCGGGTCCTTGCTTCATACGCTTCTTACAGAAAGCTATTCTCATCCATCCATCAGGAGTAAGGACACCTACGTATTTCCCCGAGGCTCTGTGTCATGACACCTGAAACAGTGTACACTGCCAGCCTTTGTAAAAGACCTGTGCATTAATCTTTCTCTGAGGACAGGGACATACCCGTCATGACCATGATCATCGGACCTAGGAGAACAAGTGGCGCTTGGTAGGGACTCAGTGAATGTCTAAATGCATCAAGCTGTTCTGCTTCTCCTTGAACCAATGTTTCTTCCAATAGCAGTCACATACACCTCCCGAGTCCTAGTTTCTCATCTTGGAAATATCGCCCTTGGAGGGTGACGGTGAGACTCATAAACAGATGACACACAACACTTTGCAGAGCAAGCTCTGTAGATGCACCAGGAACCTCTTCCTTGTAAGGCAGCTTCTTCTCTTCCATGCCCGAGCAATTCTATTTAAGAGAAAACTCTTGTCTTAGAGCTGGGGAGATAAGTGTCTTCTGAGGGTAGAACACACTTCAGTTTCTCAATCACAATTAAATGGATATTGTAGGACACAGGAGAGAATTCTAGTCAGACCCTTTCATTAGGTCCAGTGAGAGAAAATCTACATGAACTGTACCCTTTCAGGAGTAAATTTTTTTTCAAATACATACAGTCTTGTTACTTTCTATCAAAAGCTTTCTATGGATTCCTCACTGGTAATAACTCAAAGCAGTATTTACCTTCTTCTTCTGACAATTTCTTCAGTTTCAAATGATTTGAGACCTGACGCTTGCACACTCTTGGGTTGAGCTTTGTGTGTGTATGTGGTGTGTGTGTGTGTATTGCTTACTCTTTGTCAGCCTGGAAGATTATCATTCAAATGATCCCAAAGCTTAAATAAATATTAACCAAAGAGCATGAAGATACTATATCGATTCTGAATTGAGTTTTAAAGAAAAGTTTGGATGTCGGGCTGGGGAGATGCTTCAGCTAGTTAGGTGCTTGCCACCCAGTCATGAGCGCCTCAGTCTAGGTCATGAGGACACACATGAAAAGCTGCGTAGCACGTATCTACAGTGGCAGTGTGAGAGAGTTACTGACAAACAGGCCTCTGGGACTTTAGAACCAGCACCGAGGCTCGGGGTTCACTGGGAGATCCTATCTGTAAGGGCATGGGATGCTATCATAAGCTTTAAGTGGGTTGGTGGCATGTCACCATGTTACAAATACAATATAGATATCTTACACAGATTGAGAAATCTGAGCTTCTTTCTGACACCCAGAGTGACTCATACTGCAATGACAAAAGACCCCATCTGTGTCTCTGTGAAGATGCCCCAGCCTTTCCCTGGAGTTGAAGTAGTTTCACCGCTTGCTCATTATGGTTTAAGTACTTGGCAGCTTTTAACTTCCACAGGGTGGGCACACATCATTCCTGCCTGCACATACTCCACATGTGCACACACAACACATATACCACACATGTATTCACATGGAAGAAGAATTTGATTTTTCCTCCTACATGACAGGGGTTAGATGAGGGTTGTCTACATAGCAGCCACTCAGTAAATGGCCATAGAGCGACTGGCTTGTGTGGTTTTTCCGCAAACACATATAAACAAAGTCTTTGCAGATAGACCGGGATATCTGAGCAGAAGGCCCATTTAGCATGGCAGAACTTCTGATTTCTTATAATGAACCACCTTTTGCCAGTCTGACTGTTTTCTCCTTAGTTCACGAAATAAGTCACCTTGCGACAGCATAGCTGATGCAGATCTCCAGCAAGGTGGACTATCTGCAAAGATCAAGGCAGTCTGGTTCTATCTGTGGGTGCAAAGATATGAAAGAAGGAAACGTTTGTGGCTCCTGAGGTGAAGTGATGTTAGTTTCCAGCTCTTTCCCTCAGCCCTCTTTAGCTTACAGTCATTGTCGAGAATACTAAACCGCCAGGGTGACACGGGGGAAATCCCACAGGTGACCGTGATATTAGCTTATATTCCTGGAGCAGTCTCTGGAAGAGATTTTCTGGACATTGTAGAGGAGTCAATGACGACTCAGTAGGAAGCACATAATGAGGTCTCTGAAACCAGTGTGATGATCCCCAACAATCAATGTGGTGTTCCTCAACAATAGGTGTGGTGCTCCTCAACAATCAGTGTGGTGCTCCCCAACAATCGGTGTGGTGCCCCCCACAAAATGCAACCACCCATTCTAGGATATCAAAGAATATCTACTTTTTTTTTTAAATTGTCAATTAGTATACTTAAACATAGCTCTTTCCAAAGAGGTCACAGAGATGCCATGAGAGAGTCAGAGGATTAGGGCATAGCGTAATGGTCAGAATAAGAGATGAAAAAAGTAGCCAAGGGACAAGTATCAAAGCTTTATTCCAATCCTGTCATTGTCCTCCACATTTCTGCCCATTGCTCCTTTGAGCTATGACGCCCAGGGCTTTGCAAAACCACACACATCTGACTTTTCCCGGCTATTATGACCAGACATGGATTAGTTGGTCATTCAAGTCTTTAGCACCTGGTGTCATGTACAGTCTTGGATAGGATGTAGTGCCTAGATCCTAAGCAGTGGTTCTCAACCTGTGGGTCGTGACCCTTTTGGGGGTGGGGGTCAAACGCCCTTTCACAGGGGTCACCTGAGACCATCGGAAAACACAGATATGTGTATTTCGATTCATAACAGCACCAAAATTACAGTTTTGCAGTAGTAGTGGAAATGATTTTGTGGTTGGAGTTCACCACTGTGTGAGGAAACTCTGTTACAGGGTCTTAGCATCAGGAAGATTGTGAACCACCATTCTAGAATATCGGGTGCCGTGCCGGGAGTATGTCTCACCTGGGGGAAACTCTGAATATTCTTAGAGGTCAGGGCACCAGGGCTGGGTGAACAGCAGAGGGGGAAGGAGTTTCCTGTGAAGAGGCTGTGTGTGTTGTCAGTGTGTTTTGTGTCTATGGTGCCCTGGAGGAGACCTGTGACATTCACAGATAGCACTGGGGAACTCGGGTCTCCTTGGGGGCAAACATGCACGTTTAGATAAGGGAGAATTGGAAGTGTTTCCTGAGGCAGACACTTCCTAATCCAGGAGTGGCTCTCCCAGGCCTTGAGTCTGGGAGATTCATGGCACAGGGAGGCTGTCTGACACATGTGAGTGCAGCTTTTCCCGGTCAGCCTCAGATAACACGTGCCATTCCCCGTTTATCTGTCTTGATGCCCTGTCCATATCTGTTTCTAATGGATGGGAAATTTTTCTATTTAAAAAAAGTGACCCATGATCATTTGAATAATCATATAGTTGGAAGTTTGGCAGAGAGGTCATATTGTCATTTTCTAGGCTCTTTATTTTCCTTCAAGTTATTCCGGGAAAAGCATGAAGGGGAGAAGAATGAAAGCCAGAGGAAGGGAGAAGGAGACTCGGAGAAAGAAATGATGGTGATGATGGCGATGATGATGATGATGGTGATGATGGTGATGATGATGGTGATGATTTCCTGGAATTACAGAAAGAAGCAATTACAGACTGACGTGTCCATACCTCCTTCCCTGACAGACAGAGATGGGGTCAGAGTATTTTAATTACAATTGTTCTGTGCTCCGTACGATGGGAGCAGGCACAGGATACTGCACGCAGTGGGGTTGGTATATTTTCATGAGTTCCAGCAAGTCTCCCTTGCAGACCAAGTGTGCTCCTCACCCAAGCCCAGAAGAGAGAGTGCTGAGCTAACTTCCTGAGTGGAAAGAGCCCTCCGTTGACTCTGGATCCATCACTGTGCAGCAATACAACCCGGAGGAAGTCATGTCGTCTTTCTGAGCCTCGTATTTCTTACCTGTGGAAGTAGAGCTACATGATTTGACAGGTTATTATAAGGATCGAACAAGATAAAATCTATGGGGGGGGACACTTGAAAATTATGGCTCGTATGAATTCTGTGATTTATGACAGTCTGACTAGGGAACAGAGGAGGCAGAATCTTCAGGTGACAAAATGAATGAATCTGGCTGAGGAAGAGGCACAAAGTCCCCACAGCTGTCCTGTGTTGCTCTGCGGCTTTGCTTTCAGAAGGTTCTACTTGAAGATAACGGTCATGCAGAAATTCAGACAATTGCTTCTAATGTTCATAGAGAAATGGAAAGATCAGGTGTGTAGTCCAGCCAGTGTCGTGGCTACAGATACGCACTGTGTTCCTCCAACTATGACTACGACATAGTCTATGTAGTTAGTATGTGTGCCGGTGTGACTCAGATGCAAAGGTTGTGTGTGGTTTACACAAGCACACCCAGGAGAGCATTCACGGATGCCAGCGAACAGCCTGAGCATTTGCAAGCAGTGAGGAGGGAACTAGACCCAGAGAGCAAAATCATAGCACCTGAAGATGACTTTCAGGTAGTCCTTAGGTTGCCTGAGCAGACACTTCATTGTTCCTGGAGGGCTGGGGATGTGGAAGAGCTTGACCATGGGCTGCAGCTCTGTTGTTTGTGTGAGACAGAAAAACACATCAGACCAAAGGCTGCCCTGGATCAGGCGCAGCTTGTCTGACTTCTTCCTTGGAGAAGTCTTACCTTAATGTGAAGTTGGCTATGAGTTCCCTCTCTGTGTGTTTATCTCTGTGGACAGTGTGGGCAGTGTGGACAGCAACAGGCACGGAAGTGGCAGGAATCAGCATCTGTGACTCACTTGACTCTTGTCAGCCTCTGCTGAGAAATAGAAGAATTTTGATTTTACTCTGTATGCGACCTTGCTTGGGCTCCGTCAAGAAGTTGTCAAGACAGGATGCTGAAAACAAGATTCTGCCAACCAAAGATCCTAGCATTCTCAGGCTTAGGTGTGCGGCCCGGGTCCTCAGGGGCTATCTCAGAGTCAGGCTTAGGTGTGTGGCCTGTGTCCATGGGGGCTATCTCAGAGTCAGGCTTAGGTGTGTGGCTTATGTCCATGGGGGCTATCTCAGAGTCAGGCTTAGGTGTGCAGCCCACATCCATAGGGCTATCCCAGAGGGAAGCCTTTTGTTTTTCCCTCAAATTCAGGGGCTCATCAACTCCCATATTCTTATTTCCATTCTTTGCCCCCTCCCCATTCTGTGGGGAGAATGGTGCAAGTTTCCTTCTGCTCTGGCTGGCTCCCTGGCTCCCCACCTACCATCTTAGTGGAAGCAGGAAGGGACTTGTGGGGAAGGCTTTATTCCTCCTGGGCCCAGTGAGTCTAGGAAGAGAGGTCAGGGCAAAATATCCAGACTAACATAGCTGTGGTCAGTCACGTGATTCTGTTTTCAGACTGAGCCAAACCCCCCTTAGCGCCAGCAGATTTTATCCCATGAGTCTTTGTCTAGGTGCCCTTTCCTTTCTCAGGGACCTCCGTGGGCCATGTGTACAATCTGGATGTGTTAGTTAGATGTTAGGTCACTTGAACTGGTCATGCACACTCTTTGGGACCAAAACAGTTCCTAAAATCTCTTCAGGTTGTTCAAATTAAGGCTAAGGAAAAAGCATTTTGTGTCATAGGGCATAAACTAGCTCTAAATTTTGCATACCAATGGCTCAAGTATTTGTAGGGCAGTGAGCATTGCCAACTTCTCTCTTCACAGATGCTATTAAGGGCCCCTGTGACTGCTGCCATGGTGCTTGTGGCTTCCTGGCCCATCCATGCTTAGACAGTCTCTCTGCTGCCGCGGTGCTGGTACAAGGCCTGGCCCATCTACGCTTAGGCAGTCTTTCAGGCTTGCCTTCTTTCCTTCCCTTTCCCCTCTCTACCCCTTGTCTTCAAAGAGCTGTTTGGTAGTCATTTTATATGCCTCAAAGCCGAGGACAGCACTAACACACAGCAGATGTCCTGAACACACAGTGAAGATCAACTCAGACCACTTCCTGGGAGGTACAGAAGGAGAAGACAAAGCCCTGGGACTATAGCCTAGTTTAGAGAAAAGGAGGGCAGGGAGGCCCCTGAAAACGTTCAATCGATTCTAAGGATCACCTCAAAGATGTTCAAGTGTGAAACACAGAGAAGAGTTAAAAAAAAAAGAAAGAACACACAGTCTGATGACTCTTTTGCCAGATTAACACGCCCATACAATCAGCCACCTGAAAAAAACATCCCAGGAGCCCCTCTTCACCTGTTCTTGACTCTGCCTAACCTAGAGTTAACCACTTTGATAGACTGGTTTCGCTTGTTTGTTTGTTTTTTTATTTTTTTGTTTTATTTTGGAATGTTACCTGAACTCCATTACAAGGCTTGTATTTTTCTGTTTGACATTTTTGTTCAACATCTGTTTAGGAAATCCATCTCTTCCCTTGCATGGCGAAACATTTTCGTTCGTTGCTGTATGATATTCTAATATACCATTAAGTGATGCTTTATCTGTTTCAGTGGGTTCAGTTTAAGGTGATTGGGAATACTGTTGGTGTGCATATGTTATATGTATGTGCTGTTGGCGTGCACACTCATTTTTGTTGAGTGTGTGTGGCTAGAAACTGCATAGTTGAGTCACAGGCTTTGTATCTCCTATCTGCATTGCTTCAGAAGACGCTGCTGAACAGCATCTGAAAGGATGCAGTGTATGAGCAAAGAATAAATTAAAAAACTTTAAAAGATTAATGAAAAAAATCTCAGCAATATTTCCACTTGCCAGAAACTAATTATAAAATATAATCAATCAATCAATCAACCAGTCAATCAAAGAGAGGCGGTAACAAATTGCTCTTCAAAGGGCTTGTTACAGTTACATTTTCTGTGATACTTGCAACATTCCTTTTAATTTAAGTGATTCTGGTGAATGGCTTCTTTCCTTCTTTCTATTTATTTTGAGACTTGGTATCATGTAATGGTCCAGGCTGGCCTTGAACTTACTATGTAGGCCAGGGTGATCTTAAATTTCTGATCCTCTTTCGTCCACCTCTGAGAGGATAGGGATGTACCACTATATCTGATTCAGCCTTCTTGCTTCATACAACAGAATTTTACCAAGTGAGTCACACTCTCAGTCAACATGCATAGCTTTTGACTTTACATTTCCTTGTGCTGATTAAATTAATCTCTTGACAGATGTTTGTCGGGACAATCTCCTTTGCAGAGTGCATGTCTAAGCATCTGCTTTGTTTTTTTTTCCTCATGGATTTACAAGATTTTTTAAAAAATGTATTCTGGATTTGATGAAGATACATTGCAAATATCTGTGAGGTCATTTTAAACAGCAACTTCCTTGTAGTGGTCTCCAAACTGGAAACCGTTGGTGGATATTTATTGTCCAAACGAAAAAGACTGCGGATGTAACCGTGGTCCCTAGTGCCACACAAGAACATTATGTTTTTTGTCAGAAAAAAAATGTGGAACAGTTTCCTGAATCAAGACATATTTCAAAAGAAGAAGTGAAGGAAAGGATAATTTGACAAAAGAGAGTGCAGATTTGTGCTAAGGTTTCAAGTGAGGAACAAGGCTCAGCGACTGAGCAGATCTGATCTGCGCAAGACTGAGCGTCCGGTTCCGGTGCCGGATCTCTGGCTCTCGACTTGCTTGTTCCGTATCTTATTCCTAAAGAAGCGCCTTGCGAATGTCGCAAGCTTCTCAAACATTATACTTGAGGAGCAACCTTGAGAAATTTATGCAGAATGTCAACCATTCCAGAAGGTAGGCGATGTTAGAGTCATCCTTTTATATAGAACGATGACGGATAAAGACATAGAGTTAATAACAGAACAAGAACCTCAGATCCAGGCAGAGCAGAGAGAGAGAGAGAGAGAGAGAGAGAGAGAGAGAGAGAGAGAGAGAAATCATTACTCCTTCCCCCGACACCCCTTCCCCGCTCCAACCCAAATAACAATCACTCAGCCAATGAATGGGCAAAACTTATTTGAACAAATAGTTCTTGAAAGACATAGAAAATATTTGAACAAATAGTTCTTGAAAGACATAGAAATTGTCAAAAATGCATGGAAAATTGTCCAGCATCCTTAGCCATCAGAGAAACACAAATACAAAATACTAAACCTATGCTGGGAGTCCATCTTGCCCCAGTTGGAATGATTCGCATTAAGAAATCAAACAACAAATGCTGGTGAGGATGGAGTAGAGGGAACATCTAGACATTGTGGTTAGGAATGCAAATCAGCACAGCAATTATGCAAATCAGTATAGAGCCCCTCACCCCCAAACTAAAACCCAAATACCATATGGCCAAGCTATCCCATACCTGGGCATATACCAAGGGCATATATACACAAAGACACTTGCTTATCTAGGCTTATTGTTGACAGCATGTATAATTGGGGAGTTCTGAAATCAGCGTTGGCATCTGCCAACTTATGAACAGGTAGATAGAATGTATTATTTAGCTATAAAGAACAAACCTGTAGTATTTTCAGGAAAGCGAATAGAACTGAAGACCATCATATTGAATAAAACAAGCCATATGGCTTGACCATCACTTCAGTTAGTGACGTCATCGAGATGTTGACAACCATGTGACTTTACTGGCATGTTTGTTAATATAACCACATGGCATAAGCTAAAATGGTGATACCCATGTCTTCCTGGTACCACTGAGAACTCTGGAGATCTTCCCACTCTTTGAATTTCCTATGCCAAGGGCTCACTATTTCCAAGAGCAATTGCTACTGCTTACCTCATGACAGAAGAGTGACCACAGTAAGGCAGCCGAGTTGCTCATTCATAGGGAAGACAGAGAGGACCCTCCATCACCATCACCATCATCCCCACCATCACCATCATCAACAAACTTCAAGCAATGACTCTGTCATTGGACTCTCAGCAAGGTTTCTTTAGTTGATCTCTGCCGTTTCTTAGTTGATATTTTGCTGTGTGTCTGCTGCTTCTCTCTGCTGCCCACACTCACTCAAAACCAAAAGCACCAGATTATTCTCTGGACTGTATTTAAAAGGAGTTTTTGACTGTCTTGGATTTTCTTTAAGGTTTACTTGGAAAACTTACTAAGTCCATGATTTGGCAGCATCTACATGGCTAATATTAATTATGTGATGCTATGTACATAGTTTGGGTTAAACTTTTATTAAGATGGTGTTGCATGGCACTGTCTTCTAAGCCAGTCAGCTGCCTTCTCCTGACTTCAGCTATGTCTGTCTGTCTGTAAAAGATTACTATGCAGTTGGGTTTTTAGACTACTAATGCTCCTTCTTAGAAGGAGAACGTGGGCAGGGTAATTGGACCTCACCGCAGAGGCCCCTCAAAGCCAGAAGTACTCAATTCTGCCCTTGATATGTGGCCTTGAGATCTTGTGGAGGAGCAAGAGAATATAGGTTGGGGAAACTAGGGAGAAGGGGCTTTACCTATGTTGCTATGGAGACGCTATCATCCAGGCTGAGTGAAGAAGACTATCTAATGTGTCTGCTTTTACATCTCCTGTGCTCCCCACAATAACCCCTTACCCGTGTTCTGCAAATAAGTCCAAAAAATTAACTTGTTTCATCAGAGCAAACACTTGGCAGAGTTGACTATTACTTTGTCACTGGGGCCTTATGAGGAGGAACAGACGTTGTTTAGTACTCAAAATCACGGACGGAACAAACGGCAAAACTAACGATTTGTGTATGAAGATTAAGATGGTTGGATGTCCCTGAAATGGGGAAGAAATCTGGAAAACTTATACAAGTTACAAATGTCTGAGTAAACTATTTAAGATATGTAAAAGACAAGACTTAGAGATGGTATGTGATCTTAAAATGTCTAAGGTCAAAAGTCAATCAAACCTCTGCTTAAGTCAATGGAACTACTGTCTTGCTCTCGGTAACAATTACCTCTGGCCTAAAGAACGAAAGTATGCGTCCAATCAAAGTTTACTTTAAAGTTTGAATTTTGACCACTCTTTATCTAAATACTGCACAGTGTTCCAGATGGGTGTAATCGACCTTCTAGCTGTTCAACAAGACTTTGAGGCCTCTACTACTGTGGACAGAGCTATTTAGAGGAACACTATTTTGACATTTGCTCTCCAAGGTCAATGAGGTCTTGGAGGGGGGTGTCTGTGGGGACAACTCTTGAGATATCCTGTAACTGTGGGATGTTGCTTGTTCAGGGAGGCCATGGAGACCACACTGCATGGACTGTCACCAGTGTCCAGTTTACAAAGAGATGGGTCGATACCGAGGGAAAACTTCCTCAGGACTTCCTATGAGGCCATGGTCAAGAAAGTCCTTTGACTTGTCCTCACTTAGGTGGAGCAAGAGAAAGACAGTAAGAGAGAGGCTAGAGGATCCAGAGGTTCTTCTCATGCCCAAGTGACTCCTAACGATCAAATTCCCAACCTACTTTGATAAAAAAAGAAAAAGAAAAATTAATTTTGCCCATTTTCATGGTGCTAAACACCCAACAGAAAAATCTAGCCAAAGATTAAAATTATATATATATATATATATATATATATATATATATATATATATATATGTATATGTATGTATATGTATGTATACATATATATACATATATATGTATGTATATGTATGTATATGTATGTATACATATATATACATATACGTATATATACATATACATATATATATACACATACATACATACATACATATGATCCAGAGTATTACACATCCCAGATGTGAAGCTTAAACCCATATGAGATGTTCTTTGGGCACTGTTTCCCACTAATGACTTTTTTCTGATAAGGAAAATGTTACTCAGATGTAAGACTCTAAGTCACTGATTCTCAACCTTCCTAAAGCTGCGACCCTGTAATGCAGATCCTCCTATCATGGGGACCCTTAACCATGAAATCATTTCCTTGATACTTTATAACTGTATTGTTGCTATGGTTATGAATAAAAATCTCAGTATCTGTGTTTTCCTATGATCTTTGGGGGTCAAGATCACTAGGCTGAGAACCCCTGATTTAAAGACTCCCCTTGCCATGTGGCTGCTGGCCTCTGTGCCGGCTTGAGGAGAAGCAGTGGCTCTTTTTCTTGTGTCCTTCTTCTCCAGGCAGCTACTGAGAGTCACCACTTTCCTGCTCTATTGTTTTTAAAACTCTGGTAAAAATGTCCTTAAACTTTCTATTGAGTCCATTCTTAAATTCTTTGGTCAACGAGACTAAGAATTCCAAGAGGGGACCCTGACGTCCCCTGGATTGCTAACACACAGATTTCACTTTTATGAATTTGTAGATTAATACTGCCTTTCCAGAGAACAAA
Organism: Grammomys surdaster; assembly: GCF_004785775.1. NCBI lineage: Eukaryota > Metazoa > Chordata > Mammalia > Rodentia > Muridae > Grammomys > Grammomys surdaster. The sequence continues at coordinate 8,017,096 of NW_021621071.1, forward strand.
CTGGGGTATTTAGTAAAAGCTAATAAACTTATGTTCATAATTCAGCAGACCTACTCTTGGGTAAATATTTCAAAAATGCTTTAAATATTTATTGTTTATTTCTATGTGTCTTGGTGTTTTCCCTGCAGGTACATGTGTGTTTCATGTGCAGGCGTGCAGTTCCCATGGAGGCTGGAAGAGGCAGTGCTTTGCCTGGGAGTGGAGTTACAATCATTGTCACCCCATGTGTGTGCTGGGAATTGAACCCATGTCCTCTGGAAGAACAGCCAGTGCTCTTAACTACTGAGCTATCTCTCCAGCCCCTCAAAAAAAAAGTTCTTTTCAAAATACGTTGAGAATGGCTCGGATGAGGTTGCTTAGTGTTGCAATGTCGGCTTTCTGAGCTACTGGAAGCTATTTAGGCTCTTATCATAGAGAAATGAGCAAATAAAATGTAGTGCGTGCTCAGTGTGAGTCACTAAGCTTGAAGCAGGGGCGACACAGAGCAACATGAACAGATTGCGAGACCGTAATACTGAGTGACAAAAGAAGGCAAGGGAGAAAACTGCCCAATAAAATAAAATAGTTGTACACACTCAATAATACTATCTATCTTAGAAGGATACATGCGTAGAGATGGGTATTAAACACGTGCATGAGCTCGTGTGGAAAAATGATCATACACATTGGCAAGAGAAATCTGATGAATATTTTCACCCGAGATGACTAAAGGCTTCCTTCTCATACAGAGAGTTGTATTGTAATGACCGCATTCCCAGACGCAGATTTGTATGCATCTGTCAACGAACAGAAAGTAGGTTTATTCATTAAGTCAGTAAAAATCTATTCATCACTTGCAGCTTGCCAAGTGCTATTCTCTATGGTACAGAGAACAAAACAGCGACAGCAGGTCTTCTGGACGGGGACCCTGGTCAGCTCCTCCCAGCATTAGACCAGGTGAATTGTTGAGGAGATCTAAGAACACCCGTGAGGTGTCTGTCTGGGATCTGGGAACACGATGCTGATGTGATTCTATTGCCGGTGACTTGAAAATTCATGAAGAACCCACTGGAGAGAAAGCCTGTTGTAATCAGAGGTCACTCAGTACATTTGCCTCTTGCTGCTGTTTTTTTTTTTTTTTTAAAACCATCTATGTGCTACATCTTTAATCTATCCTGACAGCAACCATGTTTGAGATTCTGTCTACAACTGTTCAGAAACCCACACACAGCCCCAGATTATATTACATTTCATTTCGGTGAATCGTAGTCAAACTCACGAAATCCCCGTATGTTAACACTCACATTAGCGGGTTGTTTGTTGGAGAATATGACACATGGAAGGCTATGAAGCAGAGATATGTTGCTATTAAATTGCTTTGCAGGGTTTTTTTTGCCATTATATTTTTTTTCTCCCCTCACAGTTATTTATTCCCTATCCAGAGTCAAGAATGAAACTAGTAAGTGGAAGCAGATCAAAGTCCAATTTTAGAAGAGCCAGGAAAGCAAATTACCTCTATTTTTACCAATGAGAGTAAATTATTTAAATCACGACTCTTTCATTTAACATGCTTTTAACAGTCCCCTCCTGAGGGTGTAACATTGCTATAGTTACAAAGATGAAAGAGGCAGACTTCTCCAAAACATATAATTCAATGATGTCAAAACTTATTTTTCCAATGGAAATAAATTTATGTATGTTTGTCAGTTTCCCAGGCCAAATAACAAAAGCCCATCTGACCTCTCCAGAATATGCTGAGCTTGAGTGCTTGTGTTATCACACAGAAATCTGGTCAAAGACCTCCGTACTTCATACACTAGACAATCAGATACGGAAGCATTGCCTTGGTTTTTGTCTTAGGATCATAAACAAGCCCCTAAAATGTCTATCACTTGTTCAAGATTCTTCTAATTTATGAAAATATTTCTTAAAATGAAAACCAAATATAGCATATATTTATAACATGGCACTTTGACTATGCAGGGACAGTGTGGAAGGGCTAAGAGGAGGTAATCTCAGTATGAACCAACACGCTAATGTTTTCTTCCGGGAAGTAAACTTGAAGTCTATGCCTTAAACAATCTTTGAGCTTATAATATAGTGTCAACAACTGAAGTCTGCTGCTGTACAATGGAGTCCTTGAGCACATGTTCCTTTATTTGTGATTTTATGCTCTTTGACTTTCCAACCTCTCACCTTCTGTCCCTGACGACTACCTTTCTACTTTCTGCATTTATAGATTCAATGTTTTAATCTTTTTATTAAAATATTCACACAATCGATGTTTGTGTATGGATGTTTCACCTACATGTATCCCTTTGGACTAAGTGCTGCCTGGTGCCTGGGGTGGGGGTGGGGTTTGGCAGGAGAAGGTGTTAGATATCCTGGAACTGGAGTCATGGATAGTTGTGAGCCACCATGTGGATGCTGGGAATTGGACTCCAGGTCCTCTGGACTTACAGCGAATGTTCTTAAACACTCACAGGCATCTCTCTCTCCAGCCCCAAATGTTAGTGCTTTTAAGATTCCACATAGAACAGAGATCTGATGGCTTCATTCACTGGTACCCCTCCTTTGCCTCTTTTTGCTAAGGCGACACCAAACTGTCCTCAGCCGGCTTTGACTCCTTGAGTCTGTACCTCTCAAGAGATCAAGATTCTACAGTAACCTGAGCCCCTTCTCCAGTTCTTTAACACTTTTGTTCTCAATTAGCTGAAAGGAGAAAAATCTCATCAAAGTGATTTTCATGACTTCCCATTCAAGTCTAGATGTAGGCATTGGCGTGTCATAGCCTCTCTTCTCTCCTGCTCCCTCTGCTTAGGAAAGACTTTCCTAAGGTGCTATCTGGGATTCAATGAATTCAAGCCAACAAGCAATCGATCCCTGTATTTTTTAGATTCTCTTCTTCAGATATCCATCTATAACTTATGAGTTATTGTAAGATTATTTAAAAATAATATTTCAAGACTTGTGCTTGCACAAGTAAAATTTCAGAGTGAATTAGTGAATGTATAGTAGTATTTTATTAGAAATCTATGCTTAAAATGCCGACAAGATTGTTCACTATGGTTATTTCCAAACTTAAATTAATCTTGGCTATAATTTTGTCAGTAAAACCTTTGTATTTGTATCTACCATAATTGTTTGCTCACTTAAAAAATAGTCTCTTAATGAGACCATTCTGTGGGAATGGGAGCTATGAGAAAAGCCAATGTTCTTATTTTTTTTAAAGCTAGTTATAGTTTAGAATTCCATACACTAAAAAAAAAAGAGATATAATTATTTTAAAAAATTGAAATAATCTCCAACTTTTCATTATTGCCTATTTGAAAGCACAGAATATAGGACATGGGTCTTTTATTTTTGGTCACTTCTGAAGAGATAAGAATCTATGAAGTTGATGGGAAAATGAGCCGTGACCAAAATGCTGACTCAGTATCTACAGGAGATCAAAGGCTGTTCTACTCAATCAGAACCTACTACGGCAAAGCCATTGCTTTCTTTGAAAACCATGTAGAGTTTAGAAGATTTCTGGGATTTGTGGGCAAAAGCACCTTCTCCGCCCTAACAGTGACGTTTTAGGGAAGACTTCGCATCTCAAGGTGGGAAGGTTCAGAGGTAGCCCTTTGTGGCCTCCTATGGTGGTTAGGTACTTCTTAGAAGACAGGACTGGAAATTAGATAATGTCTGATGTCATATTGTTCACAGTACCAAAAAGAAAAAAAAAAAACCTGGTGTCCCAATGGCTATAAAAGCAGCAACTTCTGCCTCTCCTATCACAAGCAGAGACACCTAAACAGGTAAGCACTTCAGACCGGTACAGAGAATTGATCTGCTTGGTGCCATGCTACCCAAGGAACATGTTTTCCTGATTTGTTTGCCTCTTGCTCTCTTGCTAACAGGTACTCCTACCAGTTATCAGTTGTTGACACTTGTGCGGTCTGTGATGGCTATCCTGCAGAAATCTACCAGCTTTTCCCTTATGGGGACTTTGGCTGCCAGCTGCCTGCTTCTCATTGTCCTGTGGGCCCAGGAGGCAGATGCTCTGCCCATCAACTCCCAATGCAAGCTTGATGTGTCCAACTTCCAGCAGCCTTACATTGTCAACCGCACCTTTATGCTGGCCAAGGAGGTATGGCTGCATCTCTCTCTCTCTCTCTCTCTCTCTCTCTCTCTCTCTCTTTCTCTCTCTCTCTCTTCTTTGAAGCACTTGTAAACTCTTTACGGGGACTTTATCTCCGTAGCTCTCTACTTATGTTTTCCATGTCTCTTTAGAGACCCTTTAAGGACCAGATCTTTTTCTGTTTCTATTTCAGGGTTTCAGGACCTTTTTCTATTTTGGTCTTTAGGATGCATATGCCAGATTTTATCTACAGAGGAGTATTTAGAGAGCCACCTTTTACTGTCATACTTTTCCTCTCTGTCCTCTCTTCTGAATGCATACTCTCAGTAGCCACTCATGAGACCTACTGGGGGACATACATCTCTACTTACACGCTTTTCTTCAACCTTCATGTCATCCAGACACTTAGGGTTTTTTCTCTTCCAGGCCAGCCTTGCAGATAACAACACAGATGTCCGGCTCATCGGGGAGGAACTGTTCCGAGGAGTCAATGTAAGTTCTCCTTGTGATGAGCAGGGAGCGTATCCATTCAGGGTTAGCTGCAGTAGCTGATGGATCCTCTGGGATGTTCTGCAATGTGACCCCTGATGTTTCCTGTCTACCTACAGGCTAAGGATCAATGCTACCTGATGAAACAGGTGCTGAACTTCACCCTTGAAGATGTTCTGCTTCCCCAGTCAGACAGATTTCAGCCCTACATGCAGGAGGTGGTATCCTTCCTGACCAAGCTCAGTAACCAGCTCAGCCCCTGTGTAAGTCTTTCTCTTGGTTCGATCGACCTATGCTCATCTTTCTTCCTCTCCTATTCCAGTTAGAACCTGTGGTCTTTCCCTCTTTCTCTTCACAAGTGTGAGGAGGGCCTCAGCAACACCACCATCAGAGGCCACTTGAAATAGGTCACAAAGCGATCACTTTGGCTTCAATTGAATAATACTTTGAATTTGTATGAGTGAAGTCTTACTTGTTTTACCTGTGGAAAGAAAGCAACTCCACTTCTGTATGATGAGAAAGATGTTGGGAACTGTAAGAAAAAAGGCCTAGATACAGAAACAGATCCACTGAGTACAAGTACTTGTGGGGAGGGAGATTCACTGAGTACAAGTACTTGTGGACAGGGAGATCCACTGAGTACAAGTACTTGTGGACAGGGAGATCCACTGAGTACAAGTACTTGTGGAGAGGGAATGGCACAGAGCAAAAGTTGAAGGGAAAAAGGGAGATGGAAATGCCTCCTGGTCTGGGGTGTGCAAAGCTCACTCCTTTTCAATGTGATGGAAAGGTAAGAAAAATCAGCTTGTGAGTTTGATGCTTCCAGACACCCCAAACTATGAAACATAGCCGTGAGGAGCGGGCAGATTGAGGGAGAGCTGGCATCTAGGGAAGGCTTTCCTCTTCACAGGAGAAACTTTATGCTCATCTCTTGAGCTACACTTCCACCTTTGAGGAGGTTCAGCTCAGGTTTCCTTTCTACCTTGCTTGCTACCGGTGGAAACCTCAGCAAAGATTTCCCAAAGAGGAAGACAGCTCTTCAGTAAGGGAGGGAGGGACCTGGATTTCAGGGTCCCAGAGAACGAAAGCGCTCAGAGAATCTAGGTCACCGCGAAATCTAGGTCACTGAAGGCAAAAATGACTGAACGCCTCTATTCCAGGTGAATGGTCACATGCCTCAGATGCACTGAGGTATTGGGCTTCAATCGGGCAAGATTCTGTTAGTGAGTGTGCTTTTGTTTTGTAGCACATCAGCGGCGATGATCAGCACATCCAGAACAACGTCGAAAGTCTGAAGGAAACCGTGAAACAGGTATGACTGACAAGCCGTAATTCTAAGCCATCCAATAGGGCAAGCGAGGGTTTCGTTCTCTGCTTCCCAGACCCTTTTACTTTGGAAAATTTTACTTGATTTGTCTACTGTCTGGTTCATTACTTGCTTAGCTGAACGTGCGTCTAGCCGGGTCTATAGATCGTTCAATCTGTTCCTAAATTTGTAAGTCAAACTCTAGAGCTAGCAGAAAACTTAGTTCAGCCAGTCCCATGAGCACGCGCTTGGAGGACGGCTTGTGCCAATGCTGGGAGGCAGCGCTCCGGACTCCCAGGGTTGGGAGTCTTTAAGATACAAAATAGCGTGCTTGGGTATCATCACAAAGGAAGTCTGGGAAGGCAACATGTGAGAGGAAGGCGGGAAAGGAAAGGAGAACAGAACGTAGAGGATTTGAAAATCTACAAATCCCCCATGAGAGGATTTTTCTTGGAACGATCTAGAACAAGGCTAGTGGATTCGGTGGACTACAGAGGGACCTGCTTTGTCGTTTGAATCGGGGTTTTTTGTCTCTCCGTTGAGGATGAGAGTCTCAGCCTTTTCGCCCTCTAATGGAGGAGGAACGAAGGGATGTTATGACTCCTATCTGGACTTTTACTAGTTTAAGCAACGGAACAGACACTCCAGACTTCCTCTTTGCAAAAACTGGAAATCTGTTACTTGCCTCGTGTTTTTTCTTCTGCTAAGAAAGCGAGCACAGGCAAAGCCTGACTACATGGGTCCATATGTGTGTCTTTGAGTCAAAGCTTTCGGGTTGAGCACTCATCAGTAGTTGATCATGGTCAGGCGGAGGGCTCTGTGTCAGGTCAAGCCCTGCCGGCTTAGCCCTTAGCATCTCCAGGTCTCAGTATGGCTTTCTGCTGCTTAGCATGGTTAGGAGCTGAACAAACCTTTTTTCCAACCCCCACTAAAATTTACTTTGAATTGACAAGTGATCGTGTAATTTGTGGGATACGGTGTGATAACTGACCTTTGTGCGCAAGGTTCAACGGAGTGGATTAATAGGCCCATCAATAGCTTCGTGGGTGTGAAATGGAAGTAATATAGATGCCTGTAGTGTCCTCAGGTCAGAAAGGCATCATTTTAAGGTCTTTGGTAAACCATATTAGGCTCATGCTAAAAATATATTATGTTGATTATTAATCTTCTAGAGAAGGCTGATACTTGGTTTTGGTGTTCAGCCAGCAAATGGCGCCACGCCTTTCTAACGAGTACCTCCTTAGAAAACGACACGTGCTCAAATCAGTTTGTGTTCTTATTTTCATAGCTCGGAGAGAGCGGAGAGATCAAAGCGATCGGGGAGCTGGATCTGCTGTTTTTGTCCCTGAGAAACGCTTGCATCTGATCGAGAGAAGCTGGAAAACGAATAACTGGTCCTTCCTGCCTGCCGAAAAGAACAATGAGATTCCTGAACGGACTTTTTGACTAAAGGAAAGTGAGAGGCTAAATTCCACCATCATTAGAAAATTTCACATGAAACCTGGCTCAGCTGAAAAAGAGAATCAGTGTCAACTTGTCCATGACACCAGAGGTAGACTTGCTAACCACAACGATTCATTGACATTAGTCACTGATGATACAACAGAAAAATAATGTATTTAAAAAAATTGTTTATTTCCTCAAAGGAGATTACCTCTCATTCCTTTAGAAAAAAAAGCCTATTAACTTCACTTCCATAACCAATACTTTATATATGTAAGTTTATTTATTATAAGTATACATTTTATTTATGTCAGTTTATTAACATGGATTTATTTATAGAAACATTATCTGATATTAATATCTGAATATAAGGCAAATAATATTTATGATAATAATAACTATGGAAACAAGGTATCTTGGGCTTCAATAAACACATGAATATCACACATCTTCTGTCTTGTAATTTTTCTTTCTTTAATATCAACAATATCATCAGCTGCATCATTATCCAATCATTCTCATGCCTTCATGCTTGACCCATAAAAATTAGGTAGCTATAGTATTATACTGTTAAAGTTTGTCCCCAGAGGCCTGTGATTTTGTGCGTGAGCATGTGTGTGTGTGAGTGTGTGTGTGTTTGTGTGTGTATGTGTGTGTGAGTGTGTGTGTATGTGTGTTTGTGTGTGTATGTGTATATGTGTGTGTGTTTGTGTGTGTGTATATGTGTATGTGTGTGTGTGTTTGTGTGTGTGTATGTGTGTTTGTGTGTGTATGCCCATGCATGTGAAAGACAGAGATGGATATTAGGTGTCCTACTCTATCAGTCTCTGCCTTATTATTCGAGACAGAATCTGTCACTGGATTGGAGCTAGGCTGGCCAACAAGCTCTATTAATTCTTTGGTCTTTGTCCCCAACATCAAGGAGCCTTTAGCCTTGTGTGGCCACGCTTGTTTTTTTTTTCATGGGTGCTGAGGAATCAAACTCAGAACCTCATGCATTCACACTAAACACTCTTACCCTCTGAACTCTCTCCCCAGCCCTGCAAACATGCATTAAAAGCTTAGTTTTCAGGACAATGGTTATTGAGAGATAGTCCAGGCTTTAGGCCTTGTGGGGGCTTCTCATGTCAAATGGGTAAATCCTTGAAGGAGATAATTGGATGGAAATCCTTTCTACATCTCTTGCTTTTGCATCTTGGGCATGAGGTAAGTGACTTTGTTCAATCATGTACTCACACACTATGACAGGTAGCCTGGCTACAAACCCAGATACAGTTGATCCAATTGGCCATGAACTGAATCTCTGATACTATGATAGAAAAAAACTTTATCCCATTGTAAGATGACTCTTTCTGACAGTTGTTGCAGTGCTATGAAGCTAGTATACACACACACACACACACACACATCCCACAATCTATTTTATGCTTAAGAATGGATAAAATGGATTTCATTTTATGGAAGGAATCAGAGACATATGAGAAAATGTTTTGTGAACACAGTGAACGGTTTCATTTCTAGGGAGGGCATTCCTCAGTCTTCCTGAGAAGAAGGTAATGTATTATGTTTGGGTGAGCAAGTCTCTCTAACAAGTGGAAATATCATTGATACAAGGCTTCTGTACCAGAAAACAGGAAGTATATTATGAAACACACAGAGAGAAAACTGTGTATTTTCAAAATCTATACTGTGGGACCGAGGAGAGAGAGACAGAGAGACAGGGAAAAAACAAAGGTTGAATGTCGCCCGACTTGGGGCCTAAACACGAGAGACCATCTGAAAAACAGTCTTAGTAAACAATAAACAACACTGATACTAACTATGACTGTGTTTACAAAAAGTGTGTTTAAAAAGATATGATCTAGGTAAATAAGTGTTGACCCGGTGCTGATTTTGCCTAAGAGGTGACAAGAAATTATAGGTCAAGAAAATTCTAAACAGACATTGCCCACAGTCTAAGAGCTGCTTCAGGCAAGAGAAACAGAGTTAAAAAAAAAGTTAAAAAACTAAAAACACTAAAATATACTATCAATAACTGCCCAACTACATCTCCTAAAAAAAGAGATAAAGAGTTATATCTTAAATATGAGAGAGAAAAAGGGTTTCAAAAAACTGTTGTCCTCTCTCTAAACTGTGTCAACAACAACAAAAAAAAGACTCTTTCAAGCCTTGAGCAGGCCTGAGAGACCTTGTTTACCACAATAGACCAAACAATAAGACTCCAGAGATATTGCCTGCCTCGACAGAGATATTGCCTGTCTTGACAGAGATATTGCCTGTCTTGACAGAGATATTGCCTGCCTTGACAGAGATATTGCCTGCCTTGACAGAGATATTGCCTGCCTTGGGGCCTCCTTGGCTGCCTGTAGCCTGATACACAAGCTGAGAAAAATAGACTGTCTACTGAACTTGCCTTGAGACATCTCTGGCCTTCCATTAAAGATAGATTCCCCTCACCCTCAACAAGATAGATTCCCCTCACCCCCAGCAGGCTGAAACAAACAAACAAAAAAAAACTTTGGGGGTAGAGATAAACTTTCCCCTTTAAATTAAAAACTAAACATTAAAACATTGAGCCTCGATCGAAAACCTTTGTCCTGACTTTGTCTCTTTCCATCCTCCTGTCCCTTCTTCCATTCCTAACCTCTCTTTCAGGTAAACCAGTTGACTGTGGCCGCTGGCCGACAACAAAGGTTAAATTAGGAGGCATGATACTAACACAGAGAAGTCACTAGGGAGAAGGGAAATTATTGATTGTGTATGTCTTTTCCTAGAAGATCAAAGTCACTGGGTATAAATAGTTAGAGACTGTCTGTCTAAGTGATTTCTTCTTTGATCTGGTGCCACAAGTCTATTCCTCCGGGTCACTTGCCATGATCTTCCTTTGCCAGCCTCCCATAGAGTGAGGTGGTAAGCAGAGAGCCTGTGTGTGAACTGTCCCTCCCTCAGGAACAACAGAGGTTAATGTTTCTGTGCTTGCTCTGCAAACGTGGAGAGCTGCAGCAGGAAACAGTTGGATGGACTATTGAACTGTCATTTTCGGATAAGCTGAAGCTGTGTGTTTGAATGAGTGTTACAGCCACAGGCTGCTGACCTTGGATGATTGGTTCCATTGTTGGTAGAACTGTTTTGAGGATATGACCTTAGAGGAGTTAGGTCATTGGGGGTGGCCTTTGAGGTTTTAAAAACTCACATCATGCCCAGCTCTGCTTTCTCTGCCTCATGTCAGTCATTAAGGTAGCATCTGGCAATAGTGTTCTCAGATATTAGAAGAACAAAATGGCGGCCTCCTTTAAGGTTGGTCTCTCATTCAGGAGTTACTGTCATAAAATTCCCTCACTGGGCTAAAGGCTTGTGAGAGCCATGTGTTTGTCTATGGTCAGGACTGACAGGCTGGCTTTGTCTAAGGTCAGGGATTACTGGTCTACCTTGTGGTCTTGGTCTTCTCCTTCTTCAAAGAGCCAGGTTGGGGTCATGGGCTGATGCTTCCTTTTCTCTGCAGAGCCTGTCTGTTTCTCTGTGTGTTTCAGCTGTCCTGTGACTTCTTTAGCCATTTCCAATGCTCTTTCCTCTGTATCTTAGGTATAAAGCGTGCGCTATGCTACTTGAATGCTTTGCCTTTGTGTGTGGGGGTTGTTCATTAGTTTGAATTATTTTATGACACAAACATGTATCAAAACATAACACTGTATTTGAGAAATACATACAATCATTACTTGTCAATCATTTTATTTTTTGTTAAGCCCATACCAACCCCTAAATGTCTCAAACAATAAAAACACCTTTTTTTAAAAAAAGAAAAATAAATATGAGACAAGGTCTTGCTGTGTAGCCCAGGCTGGTATTGAATTCACCATCCCTGCCCCCACACACTTGCCTCTCTGCCTCTCAAGTGCTGGGATTACAGGTGTGTACCTCCAGACCCAGATATTTGTGCAGAGGCGGAACTATTTGTCTTCCAGATCCCAACCTTTCAATGTGTAGGTGGGTAGTAAGAGACTTCTAATGAGTGGTAGACTATCTTTTTTTAATCTTTAATTTCTTTTTGTTTTTCACTTGGGAAAATTTTCCCTGAGAAATCTGTATGCAATGCCCGGTATACAGATTTATGAAATAGTCATATAAATAATTTTCTGATGACAAATTGTTTTATATAATTATAAACAATTCACTTTTAAACAATTATAAAACATGTTGTTGTACCATTTATTAAAGAGAAAATGAAATTTCCATGCTAAAGAGATGGATGTGGTCATTCGTGTGTACATAAAAAAATTAAGTCTTGGCTAAATTTGGTACTGTAGGGAGTAGAGCATCTCAGTGTTTCTGATATTCTGAGTTTATCATCATCAGTGCTAAGACTGACACTTTGTATTGTACAAAAAGGCAAAAAACATCTTTCCAGCCATTTCAGAAACTGTAGGAAACTCTGCTCTAATCCCAACCTATGGTTCATGTAATGATTGTTTTATGAACCCAAGTTACCAACTGAAACAGAGATTTTTTCCCATATATATGTGTCTTTCTTTACTTGAATGCTTTTCGTTCATAAAGTCTTGTAGAGAAAGTCTTTAAACTATCATCTTTGCCCAGAAATCTTCCAGCCTAAGATTTTTACCCTAGGCCTTAAGAACAGCTGCTATAAAGAAAGGAATGGTAGAAACTTTCTATTAATTAGCTGTCATGTTTTCCCCATCTTCTCTTCTATGAAGAGTGCTTACAGTGGGTAGTATTTTATTTTTATGTAGAAATCTGACCACATTGACATCGTGTACGACTATGGTAGCGGATGAAATTCCATGAGTGTTCTGTGTTGGCACATACTTAATTTTTCCTTCTTCCTTTCAGAGATGAGGCTGGGCGCCAGGTTGAAGGAAGAGGAATTAGGCTGTTTGGTTTCTCTTGCTCTTCTTCTTTCTTTCCCACACCTCTTTGTGTCCAGTGTGATTGAAACAGACTGCCTTTACTGACAAGCTCGCTGTCCAGATTTTGCTTGCTCTTGGTTTATGGACTAGGTTAGCAGGAGGCAGCAGAATGAGAACGAGGTCAACGCACTGAGTCCCTGAAGCCCTTGCTGGGTTGCTGTTCACATCAGCAGTACATTTCTCTGAAAAGCCAAAGCTCCCTCGGCCTTTCTTTTCATTGCTCTTTCTGCTGTTGTTCTGGTAACTGCTCTCAACCTGTCCCCAGTGGGCTTTGAACTACTGTGAGCTCTACAGAACCGCAAAATTTCTTACTGTTTTCCCTGAATTCTTTCTACAACGGAATAACAAATGTGAACTCCTCTCCACTGCCCAGTCTGACTGTGTCATGACTTCCATGGAGTCTCTGTTGTACCTGTCTCCTTTATGTCCCCCTGCCTTATTTTTGCTGAAGTTTGGGAATCTGGATAAGATTGTTAACAGACAATTGCAGCCAGTCATTAACATATCAGAGCTGTAGGAAAACTTTCAACTTGCTATAAAACAGAACAGAAACGGTAGTATTTTTATTGCTAAAATTAAGCACTTAGTGTCTTTCTGTTGTTGTTGTTTTTTTTGTTTTTCTAGTCAGGGTTTCACCTGTGCAGCCTTGGCTGTCCTAGAACTTGCTCTGCAGATCAGGCTGGCCTCAAACTCACAGGGATCTGTGTGCCTCTCTTTGTCTCCCAAGTGCTGGGATTAAAGGTGTGTGCTACCAGCTCATGGTTAAGTACTTAATTTTCCAAGTTTCCCCCTGTTGCTTCAATAAGGCTTTATGCTGGGAGGTAGTGCGGGTCCGCTTCCATATGAATCCCACGAGGATCTCTGACTTGCCTGAGGACAGGGTGTGATCGGCGGCTGGCTTCCTCTGTCCACGGGCGGCCTGGGAGGGACGACTGGGAGCAGACAGGAGAGTCCGCTTCTGTCCCTGCCACCAACCGTGTCTCAGCTTCTCAACGGTGGCAGAGGGGAAATGTGTTACAGCTCTTTGAAAAATGTTACAGCTCTTTGAAGTGCCTCGGGTGAGGCACTGGCTGGTTGGTGAAGAGGGGAGGGACCACGACAGAAGCTCTCAGACACAGGGAAGAATCTCGCACACCTTTACTTCTGAGTTTGGCCTATATATACAGTTTTGGGGTGGATTAAGGTCTGGCAGCAGGTAACTCCTATTGGGTTGGTCTGAGAGCTTGGGAATGCCTCATCTGCATGATGGTGCTACTCCTATGTGATCAATGACCATGGACCTCTCTGTGGGAGGGACTGTGGAGAGCTGAAGCTGAGAAAGCCAGATATCTGGGAAAAGCCCGAAGCACCTTCCGTCCCAGTGGTCCTTTTCAGGCCAGGGTGCCAGGGTTCTAGAGCTCTTCTACCAGGTATCCTGGACTTTTCTCATAGCTCACTGCCCCACAAGGTAGAGACACATAGGTCAATGTGCACTGTTTCTTAAGGAAACCTAAGAAATGTCTTCTCCCCGCTGGCCCAGGAGTGCTATTGTTCTTCCACTTGGTGGCTTTTTTTCCTCACAGCTGATTCTTGGGGATGCTTGTATCTCCATTTATCCCAGCACATCCCAGCATGGAGTTAGCTACTTCTTACCTGCTCAGCTCTCCTATCTCTCTCCCCTTTCCTTGTTACAGACAGCAAAGTTTTTCAGAGCGACCACATATGTCCATGTCAGCCACAGTCCTTTCCTTATTAGCCATGGGGATCATTCTGTAAACATCACCTCCCTTAGGAACCCATGCAATTTCACCTCAGTGCCACCAGGGCATCAGCCAGATGTGCCCTTACAGTTGGGCTCTGCTCCTTCACAAGGTCCGTGTGCCATGAGAACCTGGGTGTTGTTTATTTGTGATACCTGCATGCTGCGAGGTGCTTTTGTGAGCTGCTTCTCACCCGTGACATTCCCCCTTGCTATGGCAGTAGGTGCCATTTTTCCACATGATGATTGTTGAAGAATTTTGTGGCTCTTCGGTTGCCGTTTGCCTATGTGAAGACTTTGGCAATTTCAGCTGGATTTAATTCTGTCACAGGCTATGCAAGACCCTGTGTGACAAGAGCCATAGTATTTAGATGTTGTCTGCAAGGAGGTGGTGACCTTGTAGGGATGACAAGAGGCACAACTGCACAAGTCACAGACAGACTAACGTTCAGTACCGAAGAGGTTTCGACAAGATGACAGTTGTCAAGGGACTCAAAGGTTGGAAACGAGCTGACCTTTTTTTTTTTTTTTTGCAATGCTTATAAATTATATTTATTAGTATGGTCAGGTCAGGATAAGAAAGGAGCTTGGGCTTTGATTTTAAAATGCAGCATCTTTCTCTGATTCTCTTGGCTAAACTTTTCCTCTTCTTTTTTCCATTTTTTTTCTTTGCTGATCTTTTGAGAGGTGGAAAATACTTCTGCAGATTAAAACATCTCCGTTGTGAAATGTCCCTCTTCTCCTTCCGTTCAGTGAGGTGGCACAGTAAATAGCTTCATCTACAAAGTTGAGTTTTTCCATCTCCCTTCACACTGGACGGACTACATTTTAACCATTTGTGACTTGGGCACCTTAAGAGCTTTTCAAGGACAGAAACTTGTTATTCCTGTCTATATTCCTGGCTTGACAATGTAGACCACTCTAGTTAGCTCTGCTCTGAGGACTATATGCCAAAATAAACGTTTTCCCCTGTGTGACCGAATTTGTCAGGGTTCTCTAGAGTAACAGAACTTACGGAATAAATCTATGCATACAGAAAGGCGATTTATTAGAACGATACAGGCTATGGTCCAGCCAGTCCTACAATGGCTACCTATAAACGGAAGGGCCAAGAATCTAGCAATAATTCAGTCCACAAGGCTGAATCTCTCAGTTGCAATACCAAAGAAGTAGGCTGCAATCCCAGTGAAGGAACGGACTTGCCAACAAGGTGAGAGCAAGCAGACTCTTCCTTCATCCATCTCCTTAATAGGCTTCTAGCAGAAGGTGTGGCTCAGATGAGAGGTGGGTCTTCCTGCCTCGAAAGATCTGGATTAAAGGAATGTCTTCCCCTCCCAGGCATCGGACAAAGAGATGCCATGTTGGTGGCAGAGTTCTTTTCTCAGGCAGGGGCAGAGAAGATGGCAGTCCTAGCTTAACGCCTGCGTTGGTGGCCCAAGTTGTTTTATGTCTATAAAAATCAAATCAAATCAAATAATCAAATCAAATCAAATCAAATCAAATCCAGGCAGCACATTGTGGAAGGAGAGACAGACAGCGATCTACATTACACCATGCTAGGTAGTGTGGGCAAAGAAAGACACTCACAGATCTCAGAGGCCAGCTATAGACACACAGAACCCCACCTACCACCACATAGCACAGTCAGGGAGGAGGAAGACAGACAGAGAGACCTATGGACTGCCATGCCACCCACAGACCTGCCCTCCTGTGTAGAGCACAGGCAGGCCATAGACATCTGCTTTCTACCGTACCACACAGAGTGGAATGAGAGACTCAAGTATGGAGTGGGGCAGCGAGTTGTGAGTGACCAGCCCCACCACCCAGAACCATGATGAAGACTCAGTCCCATCTGCTGCTGAAGACCAAGTCTGGGTCCGTGGCATTACAGTGGTAGGGTTCAGTGTTGATCTCTGTGGCTCATATTACCGCTAGAGAACATGGGCACATCCCTGGTGGGGGCAGCCATCTGGGACCACGTGGCTATCAAGGGGCTGTGCAGAACTGGCCAGCCCGTCACTGGATCTAGCGCTCTGGAGAGCTGATCCCCACCTCTCAACAGCGGCAGCCGGCTACTATGCTTGTGTTACACAGCAGAGCTGGCCCTGGTGGAGGGTAAACGGGTGAGGCAGCTCCGAGGGCGACGGGAGAGCTGGCTCTGCCACTCATCTGCCATGAGGTGGTGGCGTGTAAACTGTGTGTGTGATGTTCTTCTACCTTCCCCCCTCGCCTCCTGTAGTAGTCTAGAGAGCTGGTCTGGATGATACCAGAGCAGGCGAGCTAACGCTGCCCCCTCACTGACTATAGCTCTCAGGAGAGCGGGTCCTCCATCTTGCCTGGGTAACACGGAGCTGGCCCTGAGGGCGAAGGCACAGGTAAGCCAGCCCCGCGGGTGTGAGAGCAGGGAGGGAGAGCTGGCCCAGCCCCTCACAGGCGGCAGCACGTGAGAGAGTGGGCGCGCACCTTGACTGGGCAGCACAGTGGAGCTGCCTTTGCGAGTGGGCCACTCAGAAGGCATGAGAGCCGGAGAGTTGACCCTGCCTCCTGCCTGTGATGGCACCAGGTGGCCTAGCCAGAGCAGTGCTGGAGAGCTTACCCTGGTGGTGTGGATAAGGGAGAGCCTACAGGCGGGGCAGCTCAGCTACCACCCAGGCCCAGATCCAGGGCTCTAAGTTGGCCCACCCCAAATCTATATCATCTGTGAAAGGTTGGGATTTGTAAAAGGGCCAGTCCTGCTGATCCAAAGTTTCAACACAGGACAAGATAACTGAGAGGAGCCCTGGTGAGGATCCAAACCTGATGGTGTCACAGAAGCCAGAGAGTTGAACCAGACTCATTGCAGTGAACACTCGCTAGTTGAACATGTGTGGACAGAGAGATATACTGTGGGAAATCTCCCACGCTGTAACATACACTAGCTTCCACGGTGAGATGCCTTTCTAGGCTGTGTGAGCCGTGTGTGTGTGTGTGTGTGTGTGTGTGTGTTCTTTTTGGGGAAGGTTTCAAGAGCGAAGGGAAGCTATGAGGCGGTGGGGAGATGAGTGGGAGGGACTGGGACTGGGGTACATGATGTGAAACAAAGAATCAATTAAAAGGTTTTTTTTTTGATATCTTCCCACCTCAAAGACACAGATTAGAAGTAGACCTTCCCCTTTCAAATTAAGCAAAAAGTCCCCCCTCTCAAGTATGCCCCTCCATTCTTGTGTTTTAGTTAATTCTGATGAAGTTGACAACTAAGAATAGCCATCATGGTAGCTTTGCCGGTTATCTTATCCCGGTATCAACAAAATGAACTCACACACGTGCTATCGTCTTTGCCGGGTCTGTGGCTGCTGTACTTTCTCCTTTGTCAGCAGACGGATGGCCTATTTGTATGAAACCAGATCATTAGATCTGAAAATGAAAAATAGGCAATAGTCAGAGAAGCTACCGAGAATATAGGTACTGCGCAACAACTCTGAAGATGTCGAATGCTTTCTACGTAAAAGGTAAGTTTATTCTCAGTTAGGAGCATACGAGCTTTCCTATAAACCACAGACAAGATGGATTAATGACAGTGTTTGTAGTTGGAAGACTTGGGTCCAGCCCAAGTTGTCCTTCCCTGGTTTTGTGCCTTCAGGTGAGTCATTGACTTCTTCAGTGTTAGCTCTGTCACTGGTGAAACAGATATTCTTTATTGCTACGGTATGTAGCTGCTTGCATTCTAATGCTAATTTGTGTCTCCCCCCTCCCTCCCCAAATCTGTTTACACAAGAGTGTCGGTAGCTTCTGGGACCCCGCCCCCAGTTGGTTCTGATTGGTAAATAAAGATGCCAGCAGCCAATAGTTGGGGAGAACAGACAGGCCGGATTTTACGATTATAGGGTTTGGGACTAGGAGGAGGAGAGGAAGGAGATCAGCCATGCTTTAGGAGAGTGTGGGTAGGGGAGAGAAAGAGGCCACCATGGGGTGGAGAAGCAAGGAGAGCTCCCTGGACTCTGGGCCAAGAAAGCGCGGCCCAGAAGGCTGCACAAATGGGTCCGGAGCTGCCAAGATTTAGAAGTTAGTAAGTAGTAACTCAGAATTATCAGTGGGAGGTAGAGTCTGCCCGCACAGAGGTTAGGCAGTCGCCCAGCTGTTGTACTGCTTAAGGCATATTAAAATACGGAGGCTGTGCTTGTGTCTTTCATTCAGGAACCTAAACCATTGAGGCAGGAAGCAACCCCATGCCAGGATTAATTAATTACAAATTAATACAACAGTGATATAAACAAAATGACCTCATCTGAACTCATACATTGAATTTTTGGTCCAGGGTGCAGGTGCTATTTTGGAAGGTTCTGGAAAGTTTGAGAGGATGGATCTAGTGAGGGAAAAGGGTAAGAGAAGCTTTCGGAAGGTTGTCTCGTTCCTCGCTTTTCTCTGCCACTTGCTCTGATTCCTGCCCACTCTGATGTGAGTAACCGCTGAGTAACCGCTGCCCCGTGCCTGCTACCGTAATGCTTAATCTTGGGACCAGATACAGTGGAGCTGGCTGCAACGGACCGAACTCCCTGAAACTGTAGCCAAAATAAATCCTCCCTCGTGCAAGTTGTTTTTGCAAACATTTTGTCTTTGTAATGTAAAATCAACCAATACAGAAGATCTGTATTAGAGGCGTCTGGTCATCGCTATGATGAAACTGGACCATGTAATTTCAAAGCCTTTGGAACTAATTCCAGGAAGAATTTGGGAGAGTTGGGAGACCGTGTGCTGGAGAAGTTCCAGAATGCTGCAAGGTCAGCTTAATAATTCTGGTGGGAGCTCAGAAGAGTGTGAGTGACCTTTTGTTTGTTTGTTTGTTTTAGTTTTATGTTGTTGTTACTTTAATCAAAAGTAGGTAGCCTGAGAAGGGCCAGTATTCCATAAACCTTCATCATCTTGTGATTTGCCTGTGATTGCCCAGTCCCTGACTTTCCTGAGTCTGGATTCTCGTACCACACCCCTCCCCATCATGACAGATCATGAAGAGCTCCCACCACTGGGATGAGAGACAATCACCCCTTGCCTTAGAATAAAAGTTTCCTGCCTCACTGTGCTTACTAGCCCAGCTGGGTCAATGGCATATCCCTTTTGCAGAAAACAAAACAAAACCTCAAAACTGTCTTGCAGGCTACTTTTTCTTTCTTAGAGTGTTTCTTTGTGCAGCACAGAGGATGCTCCCCCCTAGCCCCAACACCACACACACAAACACACAGATGTCAATAGGAATGTGGGTGGGGAAAGTCAGGTTCAAGTTCCAAACGGGAGTGAAAACTCTATCGAGAAGTAGACTAAAGGCCATTCATGTTATATTCTGGCAAGTGAGTGGTCTGTTTTGTTCACATCTCGAAACTTTGTGCAAGTCTGAACTTAAAGATAACAGACTAAGGCAGTGGTTCTCAATCTGTGGGTCTCGACCCCCCTTGGGAGTTGATTGACCTTTTCACAGAAGTCACCAGCGACCATCGGAAAACACAGATATTTACACTATGACTCATGATGGTAGTAAAGTTACAGTTATGGAGTTGCAATAAAAATAATGTTATTGTGGGGGGGGGTCAGCACAACGTGAAGAACCGTATTAAAGGGTTGAGGTGCTAGGAAGGTTGAGAACCGCTGGACTAGGGTTTTGCAGGGGATGTTTCATGACAGTGTAGCATTCAGGAAGTGGCATGAGGCCAGTAACTTTTAGATACATTTATAGTAAGAATCTGGAGGTAAAAGCAGAGTGGAAGATTTGAAAAGTGTACACGGTGATCAGGAGCCAATTTTGTAGACAAGGAGGAGATGACTGTTTAAAGAGATCAACATTGCTGAAGGGAACCCGGGCAACATTAAGTAGGACAATAGGAGAGACACTTTGAGGGGATTTCCAGAACTGACCAAACTCTGTCCATTGTAGACACAAGGTTGCAGAATTGTAAACTCTTGCAAAACCTTCACAGCCATCCCTTGCTTGCACAGGGCCATCCAGAGAAGTGCTTTTCCTGGGATTAGCTGCCGAGGCACCCAGAGGCCATGTTAGCCGTCGTCCAGGAGTGCATTGGCTACTGCTCAAGCTGGGGCTACAACTTGGCCTCACAACACGACACTGGTTTTACAGGTATGCAGGGTGCAAGAGTTACAAAGTCGTGGAGCTTTCTACCAAAGCTTCAAGGGAAGGGAGTCAAGTCAAAGCGTGCCAGGGTCAGGATCCCTGGAGGCAGCTCCTGAGAGAGCGACCAAGCCAGCTCAGTCAGTCAACAGGCTCTCAAGGGAGGGAGGGAGGATTGAAAAGAAAAAGACAGTCAACATTATAACATGACTCCAGCCAGTGCTGAGGCTGAAGCAGCTTTATTTTTTTTTTCTGTGTGCTTTATAACAATCTAGGTACATCAAAAAAACAACAACAACAAAACAAAACAAACAAACAAACAAAAAAAAACCTGGTCAGCTCTTAGATCAAAGAGATCACTCCTGGTAGTCATCAAGCAAAGCAGTAAACAATGCCTCGTGGTCACTGTTTCTAACTTTCTTATCTGAGCCTACTTCCTTATCCTAACCCAGTGACAAATTACAAATTTCTAGATGCAGCACCAAAAGCTCTCCCTAAGAGGGAAATGCTTAAAGCTTTGAGAGTGAGCACAGATTGCAAATAGAAACTGGAGCGGGAGATATTAAAAAATGAACCCACAGACCTCCCGTGCTACCAACAGACTACTCTGGGCAGTCAACTCTCCGGCAGGGCCAGAGCTCCTGAGCTGGTTCCACTGGGCTGCTCTCTCTAATTTGCCCCCCAACCCTCCCCACCCCTCGTAGCGACCAGTCACTGTGCTTCCAACTCTGGTTCGCTCGTCCCTGGAGCCGCTAGTTCCTTCACAGCCATAACCACCCATTTGTTGGCAGACCCACCTTCTAGTAACCCAGCAACTCAAAACTCTAGATGGTTAGAGATTAACCAAGTAGATTCATATATCAGCAAATACTCAATACACATCATGCCCACACAATTAGAATTGTGACACCAATTATCTAACCTTGATATGAATAATTACTTGAGACTGCCAAAGACACAAGGTAGCATCTACCGCCATCCTGCCTCTCCTCTCTCGCCCCCTCCTCTCTCTTGTTCCTCTTTCTTCCCCACTCATAGCTCCGCCTCCCTCTTCCCGGTCCAATGACAGGGCTCTCGCTGCAAATGCTTTGGGCAGGAAACTTCTGCCCCGAGAAACGTCAATAACGCGGAATGTTTCGTAGGAACGCCAATAGGAGGACGCCATAAGGACTACAGGTAACCAAGTGTAGAGACAAGGCTGTGCGAGCCTGCTGGACCTCACATTAGTACAGCACACGCTCCTGGTGTCCAAGCACGGAGCGGGAGCTGTGGGTTTATGCTTCCTCTGCGGAGTTTTGGTCTTGCTTCTTTCCGATCCTTCCTTGTCATTTACCATCCCTTCTTTCTGGAGCGGGCTTCTCTCTGATCGGTCCTCTTCTTCCCTAACTTAGCAAGCAAGCCTTTGGCACGTGGTCTCAGGGAAGATTTCAGACATGAGCCACAACAGTCCTTGTGTCCAGAGATTGTTTTTAAAAAGCCCGTCTTCTTTGTTTTGCCTTTATTTCCTTCCCAATAGTTTGCTATGAAATGTGTGCTGCCATTGAAAATTAGTCCCCGAACCATTAACTTTCCGATAAATTAACTTTCGGATAAATCCTCTCTACTTTTACAGATCCTTATACTATTTTTTCCCCTAAAACATTTATTACTTTATGGCTGCCGCAGGCTACCCGGCCTCTCATCGCTGTAACGCAATCCTTGACACACTACTGATGCTAAAAGGAAGGTTGAGCCCACTTTTCTGGCCTCTGATGAGCACGGTGGGTACCACAGTGCCACAGAAGCACTCACAGAAGCGAACGGTCATACCTCAGACTGGAGCAGAAAGCAAAATGTCACGTCAGGCTCGCTCTGCATACAGTAATCCAGAGAATTCAAGGGGCCTTTGAATTGACCAAGGGAGCTTCTGAGAAATTCCCAAACTCAATAAAGTCCAATAAGGCCTTACATCCCCAAAGTTCTACCACACAGTGATTCTAGGGACCAAGGGTTGTTATCATAACAGACCTTTGGTAAACACTTGGGTTACATTCAAACACAACATGTATACAGCTTGTGACATAGTTTATTACCCTATTGTTATTTCTTTTAAACTATTTTTATTTATTTTATTTTTTATATCTGTATTCTGTAATTTATTTTTATATTTATGTACAGTTCTATAGATTTATATACAATATACATGCATTTCAGTGTGTAAGGGGTTGGGGGTTCAAGTGTATCATGGCACAAATGTCAAGGTCAGAGGTCAACACATAGAGTTAGTTCTCTCCTTCCACTTGGTCCAATGGATTTAATTCAGGTCATCGTGCTTGGCAGGAAGTGCCCTTAGTCCTGAGCCATCATGCTGGCCCAGTTTTGTTATTTATTGGGCTGTCTAGCAGTATGTTTGCGAGAAGATTTTTGTCCATTTGTTTATTGGTGCACCCTAACCTTAACTAGAGACTGAAAGATAACAAACACACTATAAGTGATTGAAGTCAATATTTCACCAAGGAAGAGTTGAAACCTACAGAAAACAAGTTACTGCGTGCAGACTCAAGACTCAAACCACCGGGAAGGCCTCAAAGTCTTGTGCCCGTCTCTACGTGCCTTTCTTTTGGTCTAGCTACCTTATCTCCCTTCTTTCTTCCTTCCTGGTTCTTTTACACCACCCTTCCTTCTCTCCTCTCATATATATTTTTTCCTTGTCTATGTTAAGAGGGTAAAATAGGGTTTCTGGTCAGGGTTACCCAACAAAGAGAGGCAGACTTCTTCTGGAGAGCCAAATCCAAAATGTCTGTATTTATGACCAGCAGAGTCAACTTCCTTTTTTCTTAAGTAGACTGTTGGGTGAACACTGGTGGGTATTTACTGGTAAATACTGTTATACAAGTATTATAAATACTAGTATAAATGTTAGTAAATGTTGGTGTGATGAAAAACTAGCCAGACGTTTGAAAAATAGTTCAAGGAATTTTTCATCCCAAATAACAATGCATTGGTTACTTTTTGTTGCTGTGATGAAACACAAACACTCTCACCAAGGTGACTTATAGGAGGGACAGTTTATTTGTGCTTATGGTTCCGGATATATAAGCCTCCATGATGGTACAGCCATGGCAACAAGTGGCAGGCGTAGCCTGTAACAGAAATCTCAGAGCACATGCATTGAACCACAAGGAGGAAGCAGAGAGAGCAAACTGGTGATGGTACACGTCTTTAGACTCTCAAAGCTCCCCCCACCCCAGGCCAGTTCCTCTGGTGTACTGTAAGTGGTGCTATCCCTGGACTGGTGGTCCTGGGTTCTGTAAGAAAGCAGGCTGAGCAAGCCATGAGATTAACCAGTAAGCAGCATCCATCCACAGCCTCTGCATCAGCTCCTGCCTCCAGGTTCCTGTCCTGCTTGAGTTCGTGTCCTGATTTCCTCCAGGGAAGAACTATAGATCTAGAGGTGTAAGCCGAATAAACCCTTTCTTCCTCAACACACATTTTGGTCATGGTGTTACATCACAGCAATAGAAACCCTAAGACAAATTGGTACCCGTATAGTGGGGTGTCACTGTGACAGACCTGACCATGTTTTGGGGAAGATTGTGGAAGGACTTTGGAACTTTGGGCTAGAAAAGCCATTGAGTGTTGAGAGCTCAGTGGGATGTTCTGTGGGAGCTTGGAGGATGAGAATGTTGAGAGCAGTGCAGAAGATGGAGGCCTGGCTTGTGACATTTCAGAGGAAAGATTAAAGACTCGATCAGGACCGTTTGCTAGTTTGACTTAAGTCTATGGTTCTGGTCAGCTGGGGCTGAAGAATTAACCATGATTAACAAGATACCAGAACTACTAAAGTGAAACCTTTGTATTACTGGGACTGTTGATGCTGGCTAGCTGGAGCTAAGAAATTAGTGGTGATTAAGAAGAGACCAGCGTCACTGAGGTGAAATCTTCTGGGAATTATTTTTTTGCGAGCACAGAGAAGCTGTGTTTCAGAGGCAGCCAAGGCTGTACTTCCTACTCACAGCTGGACTTGGTAATGTGTCAAAGTTGCCCAGGTGGTACTGGTTTTGAAGGCATGAAGGGGTCATGGAGAGCAGCTGAGGCTCGGCACTGTGAGAGCCCAGGAGAGCCCATTGGTGAAGGTGATAGTTGACGGCCTAGTATTGAAGGAGTCATACAAAGAAGTTGAGGCTTGGCAACCATGAAGAGAGCCTATGAAAGGCTATTGATAAAAGTGCAGCCCGGTTGCAGCAGAAGACCCCAGATTTTTGTAGATGCTAGTACCATGGGATGGCCACCAGGAACAGCAGCAAAGTGGAGTGGAACCAGCTGGAGCCTAGAAGATGCACTGTGTGCTACAGAGGGCAGAGCTGGAGACCCGAACCCTTGGAGGAGCCCAGAAAATGGTGAGTGAATCCCAGACATTGGCTGGTTGGAGTTTTGATTTTATTTTGATTTGATTGTTATGGTACCCTGAATTTTCCCCCTTGATGTGAGAAAGCATTTGATTTGAGCTCACAGTCGGGGGACTTTGATTTAAAAATACTTTAGATGTAAAAGATTGGCTATTTTAAAAGAGACTGAAATGTTGATATGTTTGAACTTGCAAAGACTGTGGGACTTTTAAAGTTATTTCTGTTTTAAATGTGAGATCCTGGGATGAATAAAAAAGGAAAGGTTATGGCTTAATAGTGATGTGTTTGTGTGTCCAGTTGACAAGGGGTCAGTTGAGTTGTCCTGGCTGGTTTTGTGTCAACATGACACAAGCTAGAGTCATCAGAGGGGATTGAAGTTCAGTCGAGGAAATGCCTCCATGAGATCCAGTTGTAACAGATTTTCTCAATTAGTGTTCTGTGGAGAAGGGCCCAGCCAATTGTGGGTGGTGCCATCCCTGGGCTGGTGGTCCTGGGTTCTATAAGAAAGCAAGCTGAGCAAGCCATGAGGAGCAAGCCAGTAAGCAGCACCCCTCCGTGGCCTCTGCATCAGCTCCTGCCTCTGGGTTCCAGCCCTATTTGAGCTCCTGTCCTGACTTCCTCTAGTGATGGACTGTGATCTGTAAACTGAATAAATCCTTTCCTCTCCAATGTGTTTTTGTTGGTGGTCTTTCATCACAGCAATAGAAACCTAACTAAGACATCTAGCAAGGCTGTGCCTCCTAAACTTCCCCAAACAGTGCCAGCAACCGGAGACCAAATGCTTAAATACGTGAACCTATCTATGGGTGACATTCTGATTCTAGCCGTCATAGACAGAGGAAATCTCTGACAGTTGATGCTTGCTGGAAGTAGACTGTTCACTGCACTCAGAATGTTTAGCTGCCTCCCATACTTTTGTAACCATGTCCTGTGGACCTATCTCTGAAAAGTATACCATAATTCTTTTTTCTTAGGATAATTGGTTTAGCATGGCTCCACCCACTTCTGCTCTGCAGTAATGGTTTCACATGTATGGCTCCGGGGAATAGTACCAATCACTGACATCATTAAAGGCTGGATTTTCCTGAAGTCATTAAACATTGTATGTCAGCTGATATAATTTCCCATTGAAGAGGGAAAAACCCTCGTTCACCAGGTTGTTGCTCTTTAAACAAATACAGTAGGCGATTAGTAATCCTGCCAGAGGCACATACTTTCTTCTGTTCTGGCCAATGTATTTCCTGCTGCTCTTTCTTTGAACCTTTGACCCCTGGTGTCCCTGCTGAATCACAGTCCTTCTGAAGGCAGCCATTTGAAGGGACCGGAGGGCACTGTGAGCAGGTGGAAGTCCGCACACTCTAAAGGACAACACATTAAGTGGATATTATGAGATCCACGATTCCAGAGAATACTTCAACGTGTATAAGTGTGCTCTACAGTTTATCTTAATGGATTAGTTAATTAGGATACCCATTCTCTTTGGTCACCTAAAGACTAGCCTGGGGGACTGGAAAGGCACTGCGCTTGTGTGGGGAGCCAGTGAGCACTTACTGTGGCTCACCGTGGCGTTATTGTGAGCTGGCATTGTGGTGGGCAGGATGGGCTTAAACCGTAAAGGAAATGAGTATTGGAAGCAGCCAATACCCATAAAACAGCCAGTGTGTTTAGGGAGGGACCGGAGGTCTCCCTCTTCTGTCCCTACGGAAGAGCCACACGGGAGGAACTTCCTGACGGTCATAGTCTGCTCCCTGTATGTCTGCGACAGTCACTATCTTCTGCACATTTACACCGTTAATGGGGGTGGGGATTGCTGCTTCTCCGTTACTTCCTTTCAATAATTACTTGTCAGCCTTCCGAATTCCGCAGTGACCTTTGACATTACGTAGCGTGTTATACATGTACTTCCGCTTACGGTGTGGCCTCTACTTCCTGATGCTCGGCGGCTGCCGTGTATATTACTGGTTCTCTTTATCGCTCATAGCTAGCCACTTTTGAAAAGAGTCACCTTTTCTTTGTAGAATTTATGTGCCTGTGCCTGTGTGTATGTGAGATGTGTGCTCATGCCTGCAGAGGTTGGAAGAGGGCATTGGGTCCCACGGAGCTGGAGTTCGACACAGTCGAGAGGCACCCAACGTGGATGCTGGGAACAGAGGTCGGTCCTCTTCATGTGCGGCAAGCAACCTTAACCTCTGAGCCGCGTCTCTGCCCTTCCTGAGTGTTCTACTCTAACACGGACAAAATACTAAAGCGAGAAAGAGATCATGTCCCTCCATGTTTGAAGTGCTGCTCATTTATACGGAGGGGGAGGTTACTAGTATTATTCCATCAACTACCTCCTGACTGTCTGTCACTTCTCTGTTCAATGGGTTCATTTCCAAGTGCTTCTGCTATTTGTTAGCGAGAAGCTCTGTCTCACGGCACAGTGTGTTTGATACACAATGGTGTGTTTAATACACAATGGTGGTGTGGTTGACTAAGCCAGTCTTCGTGATCTCTCTACGTCTGCAGCGGCTGCTTTAAGATGATCACTTCTACTGGTGGCTGATGAGACGTGAATACACTTTTTTTTTTTTTTGAGAATTCCTTCGGCTCTTGAAATAAACGATGCAGTAGATTATTATTTATGTTTGAAAACCTAGAAGAAAAATAGACACAAAGCACTGTAATTGACTCATATTTTAAACATTTGATTGGTGGTTTGAAGTCCATAGTAAGCATATTTTTTTTTTTTTAATTTTATTTCAGGGCTGGAGAGATGGTTCAGTAGTTAAGAGCACTTACTAATCTTGCAGAGGACCCAAGTTTGGCTTCCAGCACCCAGTCTGATGGCTCAAAATCACCTGTAGCTGTAGCTTCAGGGGGTTCATTGGTTCTGGTCTCTGTAGGCACCTGCATTTATACACACACATGTTTGTGTGCATGCACGCAGCCACCCACCCCTAAAAATAATAAGACTAAATCTTAAAATTTCTGTCTCGGTATTAAAATCATTTAAAAAATTAAAAATAAGCTTAGAGAAAAGGTAACCCAGCATGAAGATAGATCCTAGTTTCAAAACAAAACCCCTTAGCTGTTTCCTGAGAGGCTCTGCCAGAGCCTGGCAAATACAGAGGCAGATGCTCACAGCCAACCATTGGACTGAGCACGGGATCCCCAATGGAGGAGTTAGAGAAAGGACTGAAGGAGCTGAAGGGGTTTGCAACCCCATAGGAAGGACAACAATATCAACCAACCAGACTCCCAGAGCTCCCAGGGACTAAACCACCAACCAAGGAGTACACATGGAGGGACCCATGGCTTCAGCCGCATATGTAGCAGAGGATGGCCTTGTCAGACATCAGTGGGAGGAGAGGCCCTTGGTCCTGTGAAGGCTTGATGCCCCAGTGTAGGGGAATGCCAGGACAGTGAGATGGGAGTGGGTGGGTGGGGGAGCACCCTCATAGAAGCAGGGGGAGGGGGGATGGGATAGGGGGTTTCCTGATGGGAAACCAGGAAAAGGGATAACATTTGAAATGTAAACAAATAAAATATCCAATAAAATAAAAAAAACTGAAAAAAATAGTGTTGTCTATACATTTCTTCACAAGAAGCAAGTGAAAGCTATATAATAGACGTGTGTTCCAGTGATCTGGGAATTGGCTTTCAGTCACCTCTCCCTCCAAATATCACACACTTATTGTAATGATTCTCATTATTTTGACACTCTTGGAGATTCCCTTGGGTACTTTTCGGACTCCTGTGGGTCTCTGTCCAAGTAACTACTTGTGCACACATCTTTTGATGGACTGACACAATGAGGCAGGCCTGCTGACAGAGACGGCTGCTGTCAACAGCTGGTAGCTGCCAAACGTAGCACTGTGTGGCTATGTGGGGGTTCTTGAGAGCGAGCTGTGCAGAGCAAAGGGGTGGGGTGTATGTAGTCCACCTTAGGTGATGATTTTAAGAGTACAAAACACCTATGGAAACAGGACCAGCAAACATGGAGAAGTAGACACTACCCAATTGGCTTTATTTAGTCTTATGTAAAACCTGGACTGCATAGACATTTTGTTGGGGATCCCAAATTGTTCCTGCAAGTATTTTGCGTGGACCTTTTTATTGCAGACACATGGGCACGTAGGTTCTACGATTAAGCAGGTTTTGAACTTGGTGTCAGTATGAGTAGTTTGACCGCAAGTGTCCTATATCCAGCCTGGGGGAGTGCACGTTAATCCCACGCTCTCAAATGACATGAGAACCTTTGATCCCTGGGGTTCACACTCTTTCTGAAGGAACTGAGAATTCTAGACTCCCTTTTGAGAAATGCACCTCAGGAACCTTGTTCCAGTTCAAATACCTCAGTCACTCCCAATCTCAAACAAGGTTCCCAGTCCCTGAATTTTTATAGCATTTCACCAAGTGTCACTGGGTGTCCCCTGTTAGCTGCCTCTGCCCGTCACTCTCCTGTCATGTCATGGGGAGGGCGGTGTTCTAGACTTCTCTCCTCTTTATCCTTCTCCCTTTGGTTTTGAATTGAGTGTCTGGATCTATTGCTTTTTATGAATCATCTACTTGTGACAGATTTGTCACAATCACAGTGCAGGTTGACTTAGCCCTGTTCCCACATCAAGTCTGTTTCTCGACAGGCCTTGACCTCAATCTGTTTCTCTGTGTATGTAATCTAAGCTGCTGCCCCAAATGAAGTTTACCTGTTGCCACTTTGTCCCATGTCACAGAACGGACTGAGACAGAACTGAGGCTTCCCGCAGTCCCTGCAACCCGTCTGCTCACCCCCGAGCGCTCACATGTGTTCTTTGTATTGAGGTTCCTTAACCAAATTGAGAATGGGGTAAATGAATGGCAAATCGTCACACAGCAGTCTGTGGTGAGAAAAGAGGCTTCTTACCCAGAGAGTGCTGGATGCTCTTTGCTTTAGTTGGTGGTAGGGCGTGGTAGTAAGAGGCTGAGATATCCAGGTAAAGATACAGTCCTTTCCCCAAGAAACTCCTAGGATATACAAGTATTCAGGGTATACAACGTTTATGGGAACAAGAGTACCAGGGAGGAAAAGGAAGTGGAATCCAGTCAGCCAGGATACCAGTTGCAGAGAAACCCTGAGCAGAAACTGTTGTGTCAAAGATGGACAACCTTTTAAATTATACACTTCCCCCCCCCCCCCAGATCTGGTGAAATCATAAGAATGTCAGGTGAGCTCCAATGTCTGAACTAGAGGAGGACTTGATGCTGGTGTAGATTGAAGACTCAGAGAGGAAGAGTGGGACAGATGACCGGTATGGGAGCCAGCCACGCCTACCTCCCAGTTCCCAGGGCTGCCCCTTCCATAGACTGGTTAAATGGGAGTTTCTTTTCAGAACTAGAGATAAGCATACACTGGTCTCATGTGCACCACGAACTTTCAGTTTAATGGGAAAAGACAGAACAGAAAAGAGGGTGTGGAATGTGTGAGGGAAAAAAGAGAGAGAAAGACCAGCATTTGGGAGGCAGAGGCAGGAGGATCTCTGTGAGTTCGAGGCTAGCCTGGTCTACAGAGTGAGTTCTAGGATAGTCAAGGCTACATACACAGTGAAAGCTTGACTTGAAAAACAGCAACAATAGCAGCAGCAACAACAATGGAGAACACAGAACATTCTAGAATGTTCTGGCACAAAGATGGTGTTCAAGTATCTGTTCTGTGGTCCTTCCACTCTGATGTGATGCAGACAGGGATGGTCTATGGTTTATAAAGAGACAGCAAGTCTGGTCATTCTGTCTTTTTTTAAAGCTTGCTTCATAATCAGAACTCATCAATCCGACTTTCTTGTTATGTTCTTTATTTGTAGAGAAATTGTAGACTCCAAGAGCAGCTCTGTCCTTCCTTCATGGAAGATGTCTTTGCTCAATTCTGTGAATGTATAATTGGATAAATAATGACTAAACACACCTGCACCTGAGATATCCCAGGGTATCCTAGCCCTTTTCTATCATGCTGCATTCTTTAGCACATAACCCATAGTGACTTGAAGAGGCACTTCTCCAGTGATAGCCTCTCCTTGGACGGCAAGCTCTACGCTGTGTGGATGAAGCTTCCCATATGCTATTTTTAAATGGATTTTTAACTTGAAAGTTGGCCTCTTCATGGTGGATACTTACATACTGGGCTCAGTTTCTGTGTAAGACTTTGAAAGTCTTCCACCAAGTCAAGTTCCTGGTGAATGTATACCTGGAATCGAGCAAAGGCATCTTCTGTGAAGGACAGAGTTGCTTTTGGAGCCTGCAGTTCCTCAACGTATAAAGTACAAGAAATTGCGTAAGGGGAGCCATGAATTAGGCGTTTGTTTCTAATGTCACTGCAACATTGTTACTTAATGACTGTCTGGAAAAAAAGGTAAACCACAGACTGAAGAGCATCAAACACATCGAAAAGTAACAATGGAAATGGGGTTCTAGTTTACCAGAAATAGCTTTTTAGATTTCTTTATAAACAGTTATACATTTGTAATGCGGTAATCCCACAATAAAAAAAAAAGATTAGATTGCATGGGGATTATTACCCCCTGCGCACACTACACGGCAGAGCTTGAAACTTAACTCGAACTGCTGCTTTGGGGCCTTGCCACCTTGACAGCATGCCAATAGCAGTGGACTCTGTGTCCCTTGAATAAGGATTTTTGGTGACAAACTATTGTGATTGCTGGTAACGGCAAGAGACCCCGTGGCACAGACAGGCCTTATCTCAGCATGTGGCTCACCCGTATCTCCCTCTTCCTGGTTCTTAGGTCCTGCTGTTCCTACTGTTCCCAAAGCTGGTCTCCTGGGTTCCATGAGAGGACAGTCTACTGTCTCAGCCCTTAAAGTCACCTCTGTAGTAGAATGTCATCAAAATGGCTGACAGTTCATACAGAAGATGATCACGTGGCTTTTTTCTTTAGAGTTTGCCTAATAATAATAATAATCCCACTGATTACACCTTCTGTGATGGGTAAAAGGTCAAATCTACTGGCAAGGTCAGGTTTCTGTTTAAAAAGGGAAAAAAAGCCATTAGAACTTTGGGTATGGGCTGGAGAGATGGCTCAGTGGTTAAGAGCACTGACTTCCAGAGGTCCTGAGTTCAATTCCCAGCAACCACATAGTGGCTCACAACCATCTGCAATGATATCTGATGCCCTCTTCTGGTGTGTCTGAAGACAGCTACAGTGTATTCATATATAATAAATAAATAAATCTTTAAAAAAAAGAACTTTGGGTACATTGTCACAGCAGATTGCATGATTTTAAAGATTGTGCTATGGCAATAAGATATGGCCAGCATAGCCTGGTGTGGTGGTGCACCTTTAATTCCAGCCCCTGGGAGGCCGAGGAGGCCTGTCTGTACAGTGAGTTCCAGGACAGCCACAACTGGGATGGAGATGGGGGGGAGAAGAAGGAGGAGGAGGAGGAGGAGGAGGAGGAGGAGGAGGGTGAGCGTCACTGCTGGGGTTACTTACTGTGTGACCACACTCAGCTTAGGATCGCCTTTTTCTTACTTGTGTCTTATCTTAGTCAGGGTTTCTATTGCTGTGACGGAACACCATGGCCCAAAAGCAAGTCGGGGAGGAAAGAGTTTATTCAGCTTACACTTCCAGATCATAGTCCAGCACTGGAGGAAGTCAGGACAGGAGTTCAAGCAAGGAAGGAACCCGGAGGCAGGAGCTGATGCAGAGGCCACAGAGGGGTGCTGCTTATTGGCTGTTCCCCATGGCTTGCTCGGCCTGCTTTCTTATAGAACCCAGGACCACCAGCTCAGGGATGGCACCACCCACAATGGGCTGGGCCTTTCCCTATTGGTCACAAATTAAGAAAATGCCTTACAGAGAGCTTACTGGAGCTTTTGGAGATATTTTCTCAACCGAGGGTCCCTCCTCTTTAAGGACTCTACCTTGTGTCAAGTTGACACACAAAACCAGCCAGTGCATGTATCTAACATTTTAATTATAGTTACCATAAAACAAAAAGAAGGGCATGTCTTATGTCATACCGAAACGATCTGATGCCTGTATCTGGTTATTGTCACACTGAACAATAAGGAATCCAGAACATGAGTGTCGAAGTTTTAATTAAAACTTCCACAGGGATAAGGACGTGGTCGTGGGAGAGGATCTGTGCCCCAACAATGCTGATCAGCCTTTACCCTTCCGCTGGAGTAAAGGTGCACGTGGGTGATGATATCATAGCGGCAGCCTCGGATCCGCCCTCATCACGTGCTCGTGACCGACACACTGACAGTGACGCTGGGCTTTTATCTGTTAGAGTTTAGGATGTCTTTTTGTTTTTCTTAGACAGGGTTTCTCTGTGTAGCCCTAGCTATCCTTGAACTTGATCTGTAGACCAGGCTGGCCTCGAACTGAGATCCACTGGCCTCTGTCTACTGAGTGCCGAGATAAAGATTTTCGCCACCAACACCCGGCTTAGGATGTCTATTCTTATGGTCTAAAATGCTCACGATAAGAATTTCAAGGCTTAGTGCCCAAGCGTTTCAGAGTGGGTGTTCGGATAGTTAAGAAATGTCAGCAAAGTCACGAGGTTATTTCTCTTTGGCTTGTGTTTACGTTTTATCTTTGGCAGAGACTTGAGTTGCAGTCTCTCTTCCCTACACAAATTCTTTTTTTTTTTGTCAAGGTGAATAAGTAATAAGAAAAACTACAAACTAATAATGCCTCTACATAGAGGAGAGAGGGCTTTAGGTTGGCTCCCTTGTCTGAAATGATGGAAAACTCGTCACTTATATTCAGCTTATTCCATATTTATTCTATAAGTCACCTTATAAAGATTTCTTATGCATAAGTTAACCATTGTATGTTTCACTGATCACCAGTTTACTATGGGATTGCCATTCCCAACAAGAGAGATTTATGCCACCCAGAAATCCAAAGAGAAGGAAGGATTTCATATCGAGAGGAAGAGGTGAGCCCTGTGGAGTTGCCAGAAAGACCGCTGCGCTGGAATGCAGGCTGTTTAAAATGGGGATTTGGAAAATGTGCTCTCGCTAGAATCTTCAGTTTCTATTCGGACGCTATTAGCCACCTGATTTTACTTGTTAGTCTAAATGCATTTTGTCTGTCCGTTTCGGAGCTAGCCTAACTCCACCCACGAGGTGGGGCAGTGGTGTGCTGAATAGGTGCAGTTTATTAAAGCGCCTTGCGCCCTCTTGTGGCCACTCGCTTGCACAGCAACCCATCAATCTTCCATCTCAAGCCCGCTTCCGTAAATTTGTTCCTGCAGTGCTCTGGTGTAAAGCAATCTCTCTGGGAAGCAGAAACTCACAGCATCGGACTGATATTTATATTACCTCCTCAGGCATTGAGGTGGGAAAGTAGACCCTGGCTACATGTTTAATTTTCCTCTGATCATAAGCTTACATTATTTGGCAGAAAACTTTGTATCAGTTAAACATAAATTTTATTGAGCATTTTCTCTACAAGAAATTCTTATTTTTATTCGGCACAGAGAGTATCAGACAGAATTTATAAAACATAGGGAGTGACATTAATTTAAATGTTTCTTTAATAAGAACAGATACTTATGTATATGTAAAAAAACAGTATATGCTGTATACTGTACACAATATATATGTTTATATATCGTATATAAACAGCAAATATATAGAAACAGATTATACTTTCTGCATTTGTCCTTGTTGGCTCTACCACTGGGTTCATTGTAGGACACATGAGGAAAATGTAGACTTTGTCCTTTGAGGGTAGGGGTGTGTGTGTGGGGGGGGGGGTATGTGCATGCGCGTGCGTTCAGAGGGCTATGGGGAAAGAAGCAGACAGCGACTTAACTTCATAGACATTTGTCACATAAGGAAGAGAGTTAAAGTACATAGGCAGTAGTCTTAGGAAGTTCTGGTGTTCAGAGTAGATGTGAAAAATTCAGGACAGAAGAGAAAAGATGCCAAGAAACCCCTCTCCCCTGACCAGGATTTCCTTCAGTACAGGCTGTCCTCAAGCGTGCCATACAGCGAAGGGGTCATGTGAATGCATCCTGTTGCTTTCACATCCTGGGTGCTGGGATTCCCAGCATGCACCATTCTGCTCTGTCTGAGTCCGGTGGGTTCTGTTTCCACAGATCTCGACGTTCGTTGAAACTGGCAGAATCTTTCCATGACCAAGAAGCGAGAGGAAATGGCCCACACTTCTGTCTAGGATTTTAGGACTGTATGTAGGGTGATGTTTCCATCAGCAAATAGGATCTAAGGCTGAGACCACACTGCTGCCCAACCTGCCCTGCTCGCAACACTTCATGTAGGTAACAGAAATTTCCCATACAGACCAGTTCCTTAACATGCACGTGTCACACTTGAAACCATGTCAACAGCAAACATATTTTCATCTTTATGAAGGTTAGGGTTAGGGTTAGGGTTAGGGGTTAGGGGTTAGGGGTTAGGGGTTAGGGGTTAGGGTTAGGACAGTTGTGCCTTATTCTGTGGTCCTCCAAAGCCAGTTCAGACTTGGTCAGTCCTTCTATCCTTCCTATATGAACAAACAGGGAATATATTTGAATAAAAACTGTTCAGACTGGTACTCTGTTGCAGGCAGGCATCCGAGTATAGTCTTGTGGTTGCTGGATGCATTGTCCGGAGAGGATTATATGTGTACAGTGCACACAGGAAAGGAGTTAGGCTGGCAAATACATTATTACAAAGCAAAGTGAAAACTTCTGGTTTCTTTGGGAAGTCAGTTGTGTCGGATGGTGTTTTGCTGGGACAAACACGTGAAGGAGTGTTTTCCTGAAGCAGACACAGTTGAAAGGATGTTTTGCTGAAGCAAGCCCGTGAAAGGATGCGTGATGAAGGATCCATTGCTAGCGACACACACACACACACACACACACACACACACACACACACACACATCACACACACACATACTGGATTGCCTTACATTACACTGTTGAGTTCCATTACTCAGGACTCCGTAGAGAAAAACACACCAAAACACTTCTTGTAAGGTTCCTGCTTTGTCTTGCCGCTTCTGCGGAATCAGGCGGTTGGCAAAGTGATGTCAGTTGAGACAGAATCACATGGAGTTTTGCAGAGACAGACTCATGTGCTGAGGCAAGAGCCATGGCGGGCACGTGATGTTTGGAGGGAGAATGAACAGGACTCAAAGGACAGTGACAGAGGCCTGCCTAGCTAGCTTTACAGTGTTTCTTGTCTTTGCTGATCTTATTGAGAGATGTAGGACAAAGGAAAAAAAATGGGGCGGTGGCTTTTGCTGTTGGGTTAAGTAAATTCTAGAAATTTCCATTAGCTCTAGTTGTAACTTTAGAAAAATTTCCACATCTTTATTTCTCCCCCCCCCCCATTGTATCAAGTATGGGTGCATCTCATGTGGCGATTCCTCCATGTCTGTCACAGTGCAGCAGGTTTCCGTTCAGTGAATTTAGAAATAACGTTGTTAGGGACATATACAAATGAGTGTCATGTCCCCTTGGCAGCTGACCCTTTGTCATTATAAAATGTGCCTTTGTTATTTTAATGTTTTTTTTCCTCTCTGCAGCCTACTTTTGATACTAATAGATTCACTCCGGCTTTTAAGAAACTCACAATGAGTTTTCATCTATTTGGGTCCTTGTTGATTTAAAGTGGGGTTCCTGTAGGCAGCATCTGTTTAAGCTGTGCTTTCTAAGATGTTGCCCCCACGACCTCTCCACGACCTCTCCACTGCTGTGGTTAAGCCGTTCACATCTGAAATGGAAGAGGAAGGGGACTCGTGCTGTGTTGAGGTCAAACATGAATTTCAAGAACCACTTTTTTTTTTTCATGTGGGTCCTGGGGCTTGAACCCAGATCTCATGTTTACATGGTAAGCGCTCTTACCTCCTGAGCCAGCTCATGACCCCAGGCTACCTAAGTTTAAAGTGATTACCAATGAGGCTTAATTTAAATGTACCAGTCTGCTGTCTATTCTGACGTATGCTTCCTCTTCTTCTTTTTAATATCCCTTTCTTCATCATCGTGATAAATTAAAGCCAAGAGGATCCTATGTTATCATCTTTATTGACTTGCAGCTCATTTTGCTAATCTGAGACCAGGCTTCCTTCTCTATGTCGTCATTTAATATTTTTGTTTTTCATAATTAGATATGGAGATTTATTGTCTTTTAATTTTTGTTTTGAGACACAGTTGCTTTGTGTAGCCCTGTCATCCTGAAACACTCTCTATAGACCCAGCTGGCCTCGAACTCAGAACCTGTCTCTGCCTCCCAAGTGCTAGGATCAAAGGTGCACCTCGCCACCGCCCGAAGAGATATACAGATTTATACGATTTATACAGAAGCAGGCTTGATTTCTTCAGTTGGAGCACTTCACACAGTGTTAAATTTAGTTTCATATTTTCACCAAGGTGCAGAGTATGGTTTTCACTTTTATGATATCAGCAGCCACTGATAACTGTTGTCTAAGTCCATTGAGTTCTTTCCTTCCTCCGTGGCTTGAACTCCGACGCAGGCTTGGTGACAAGGGCTCTTACCTGCTGAGCCAGCTCACCAGCCCAGCTCCTCGGCCCTCCCTCCTGGGTGCTGTTGAAGGATTCTTCCAGAGCTTGAATACTCTCAGCCTCTGTTGCTTCACTGGTGTCCTACGATAGATAATTTTGCCTCATTGCCACTTATCGAAGTTGAGACAGAGGAAGAAAATTCCACGAGTTTTTAACATTTCCTCATTTGCTTTAATTAAAATTTGAGGACTTACTGGTAATTAGGAAGATGCATTCTCTGTATTTATTGTTTGTAATTGCATTTAAAAATCTGACATCAGAGTAAATGGGACCATCTTGTCTCTGCTTCCCAAAGGCAATTGGTGAGTGATTTGTATTGTCAATGGCAATTAGCTTATGAAAGTGTAAAGCACCGCCCACCATTCAACCTCCCCATTTTGTTTTCTTGCAGTGGCTTCCACTGTTAAGGCAGGAAACAGGTGTGGGACTGACTATGTATTGTTTTTAATTAATAGTGACATCTCTATCCTGTGCCTTCAATAATAAGAGTAACCTCAAGTTAGGGTTATTGGAAAAAAAAAGTAAACAGTAGAAAGAGTTTGGCACACAGTAGGTCTGCAAAATTCTTGTCTTTTTGCTCATTTGTTTTCCTTGTCTTTTCTTTTCTTCTTTTTTTGACACAAAGTCTTGCAGTACGTGGCCTGGCCATCCCGAGAGTTGCCATACACCTGAGGCTGGCTTAAATGTGCGATCCTCCTGTCTCAGCTTCTTGAGTGTGGGATGGCAGGCCTGTGTGACCCCCATTGCTGTCTTTCTTCACTGCTTCATAGACACAGAACATCTATTAAATTTTTTTTTTTTTTTTTTTTTTTTAGGAGCCATGATCTTTTATTGGGGGAGGGTTCATCAATCCTTCTTGGCCGCCGCCTTCCTCATGGCTGCCAACACGTTGCTCAGCTCCTCCCACTTTCTCTTGGCGCGGATGTGCGTGCCCACCCTCTTCTTGATGAACTTGAGTGCGCGCTTGTCCTTGGACACTTTGAGCAACTCCGTGGCGCGGCGCTCGTAGGGCGCGAAGCCGCAGACCTCTCGGATCATGTCCCGCACGAACTTGGTGTGCTTGGTGAGGCGCCCGCGCGCCGCCTGTGTCTCGGCTTGCTGACATTCTTGCTGACATTCTTCGTCACTTTGTGGCCCTTGTTGAGACCCACGGCCATAGGGTAACGCAGGGCCATAGCTGCTGCTCTCCGATGGCGGCCAGGACAGGAAGAAGCTATTAAAAATTTTTACATCTCTCCAGACTCCAAGAGAGTGGGTTTCCTAGATAATCAAGTACCTCTTCAGTGCCGAACGCTTGTGTTGCAGTGGGGAATATGTTAATGCATAGCAGTGTCTTGCTTTAAGCAGGGAGAGATAATTTATGAGCAATTGCCTTTAATCTTGATGAATACATCTCCTTGCTCTGTGTTAGAATCTTTTGCCAACAAATTTATTGCTTGGTTAATGATGTAGCATCTTTGTTAAAAGTTGTGCTGCGCAGCCCCGGGGTGCTGGGTTAAGAGTTTTTTTTTCACATGCTAAATTATAAGGTCTCCTTTTAGTGAGTAGAAGTTATACTGGGAACTAAGACACACACACATGGACACACATGGACACACTACCTTACACTCTGTGGCTCAGTTTTTTGAAAAGCGTTTTTTCCCCCTCTGTGGTTGGAACATGGAAAGATACTTTGTGAGGTTCGTCAGCTACTCTACGTCAGAAGAACTCCTTTCTGCGTAGTTCAGTGCGAGTGTGTCCGATATGCAGGTCTCCGAGCTCAGGCTGGTCTAAGTCAGCATGCCGGAGTTCTCCGAACCAGTCTTTAACCCGCTGGCTCCATGCTTGCAGCCCTTGATCCCAGAGCCCCTTGTACAGTAAGTCTCTCTTTTAAAAGAATGGACCTGAAGATACAGTCTCTATTTGAGTAGAGCTGGGACACCATCAGCCGAGAGCCACTTAAGAGATCTACCACGTGTCAGTCACTTTGACAGGCGTTGCCGTTTAGCTGCTTATATTTTGGAGTCTCCCCGGCCCCCGCCCCCCCCACATTATTTTGCTGTTAGAACCCTGAGAGAGAGAGCATCTAAACAAACTCTTCTCAACTCGTGGGTCGCGATCCTTACACGGGGGTCACGTATCAGGTATCCTGCATCTCAGATATTTACAATTCATAACAGTAGCAAAATTAAAGTTATGAAGAAGGAATGAAACAATTTTATGGTGTATGTGTGTTTGTGTGTGGGGGTCACCACAGCATGAGGGGACCCAGTCAGGGTAAAGCAACTGCCCACGCTATCAGCTGGCTCCGCAAACCCCGGCAGCATTCCCTGCGTTCGTTCTCGGGATCTCCACACTGAGTGTGGCATCAGCAGCGAATCATGCCTGTCTTTGCCACGTCGTGCATGTGTCCTTTTCTCTCCAGCTTGGTTCCCCAGCCATGATTCCTCTTTACTAGTTTCTAGAAGGTGACAAGTTCTTTTCTACCCCAGGGGTTTTGAACCCCACTCCTCCACGCTCTAGTTACCCACCCCCACGCTTCCTCTACATCCCTTTTTCCTCTCTCAGTGCCTCAGACAGCTGGCTCCCTTCTCTTTTTTTGGATCTCAGTTTAAGTGTGAATTTTCTTTCTCTCTTTCTTTTCTTTTCTTTTTTTTTTGTTTGTGTTGTTTTTTAGAGACAGGGTTTCTCTGTGTAGCCCTGGCTGTCCTGGAACTCACTCTGTAGACCAGGTTGGCCTCGAACTCAGAAATCCACCTGCCTCTGCCTCTCAAGTGCTGGGATTAAAGGCGTGCGCACCAGTGCCTGGCTGTGAATTTTCAAAGGAACACTCACTTTCTAACCAGCCAGAGAGAGTAAGTAGGTTAGCTTTAAAAACGTCTGTAGTTATCATTTGTGATTTTT
Organism: Grammomys surdaster; assembly: GCF_004785775.1. Classification (NCBI taxonomy): domain Eukaryota; kingdom Metazoa; phylum Chordata; class Mammalia; order Rodentia; family Muridae; genus Grammomys; species Grammomys surdaster. The sequence goes on from NW_021621071.1 coordinate 8,056,980, forward strand.
TACTTTTTCATTTTATCAACCATCTCCCCACCCCTGCGCCTCCAATGAAATTGTATGCTCTTTGGCAACAGAGATGTTGGATTATGTATTTGCTGGCACACACACACACACACACACACACACACACACACACACACACAGTGTCCACACGTGATACCTTCTTAGCAATTCTGTCTGACCTTACTATTGGCTTCTCGGTGCTCTGTGCTTCGCCTGCCAATGAGATGAGTCGCCAACCATGACAAAGAGTGCTTATGGGATAAGTATTTGAAATCCTTGTCTATGAGTATGTTGCTTTAAATATGAAAATGATGCTTTTCATTTCTTTTTATTACATTTGTTTTTTAAAATTTTATAGATGTGTACTGTATTTACATAGTTTCCCCTCCTCTCCTCTCTCCAATCCCTTCCATGCTCCATTCCCCCTCAAATTCACGGCCTCCTTTTAATTACTATTATATATATATATATATATATATATATATACATGCATATAGATGTATATATATTATACACATATGTATATAAATATATAATATACATTAAATATCTCTATATAGTATATATGTATATATTGTATATTTATACAATATATGTATCTACATATAGTATATATGTATACATCGCATATTTGTAATATATATGTATGTGTGTATACACACACACACACATATAAAAATACAAATGCAACCTGCTGAGTCCATTTTGCATTTGCTTCTATGTATGCTTTCAGAGCTGATCACTTGGTATTGGATAACCAATTAGTGGCTTATCCCCGGGGAAGACTAATTTTTTCTCTCTTAGCTCATTAGTTGCCTGTAGCTGTTCATCTAGAGGTGAGACCTTCTGAGATACTCCCCACCCACTTTGGCTTGTCAACTGATATCATTGTTTGGTCTTAATTAGTCATAATTCTGAGATTTCATGGGTACAGTTTCCCTGTCATATACAGAAGACACAATCTTGCGGCCAACTTCCGGGTTCTCCAGCTCTTCCAAACTCTGTCCTATCTCACATGGTGTGAACTCTTCCAATCTTCCTGTCCTAT
>NW_021621071.1:8058037-8064446 GCF_004785775.1 Grammomys surdaster
GTCCTATCTCACATGGTGTGAACTCTTCCAATCTTCCTGTCCTATCTTACATGGTGTGAACTCTCCCAATCTTCCTGTCCTCTTACATGGTATGCTGCTCTCTCATCCTTAAGTAAAGGAGTTGTGTTAAAGATGTAACAACTGAGACCAGGCACCCCACAACCAGTGCCCCCCGCATTTTGACCTGTTGAGGTTTTCTGTAATGGTTACCATCTACTGATGAAGAGTTAGAACTAAGATTATCAGGATGATCTCAGAGCATACGATGGAGGTTAGATGTGGCTTTTCATCTCTCTTTGGGTTGGTTATGACCTTTCAGCTTGCTTTTATCTACAGGTTGAAAACAAAGGAATTTATAAAAGTATCAGTGAAACTGAATATTCATCTGAACTGGAATCAAGAGCTTTTATAAAACCTTCGATAAACCCAGAAACCAAGGACACCAATTTGAGTTATTTTGAAATACGATGAGTGTTACTGGAGATAAATTTACATCAATGTATTTCTTCAAAAAGTTTTGCATATGATACTGACTGCTATGTCAGATGATTCCAAAGTTGCCACAGCAAGGATTTGGGGCTAAAGAGATCACCTCTAATTCGTACATTTTCCACGTGTTCAAAGAATGTTGTCATCTGGATCATTGTACTGTAAACAAGTCCGCTATGCTATATAAATTTAACAGAGACACATAGCAACTTAGCTCATAAAATCTACAAAAGAAAAATGTCAAACTTTTGTGATACAATGCAGCATTATTTATACTTAGTGAATTCTATTGACATGATTATTATTGTCTGCTTAAAGGTCAGATGATCTCTATTGATGCCTAGTGTGTGAACTTAACATATTTTGACATTAAATAGTATTTGGTTTTCTCCTGGTAGCTTCTCTATAATAGCCCACTATAATTTCATTGGCCCAATGGGTAACAACCAGATCAGACAGAACATATGAGTTCATTTACTACTTGGAAGGTTTAGTGGGAATGCCTTGACCAGCACACCAAAACCAAATTGTGATTCGGTAAAGCAAGGTGTTGTGATGCTAAAACTTGATGTCTTTCTCTGGGTGCTGGGTGATAAGGAGAAGGTGGAGACAAAATGAAACCGAGATCTGTAGTTTCTGAAGCATCTACAAACCTCTCTTGAAGGGGTCTCCATTCAGTTAATTGAGGAATACGGTCTGGCTATACTGGGCATTTGAGACTCTGCCTCCCTGTTAGGGGCACATTCAGAACATGTGGGCAGATGTGCCTGCATGTCCCAGGCAGCCAGCCACCTAGCCAACCTGCCAGTTCACTATTCAAGGCTTTCCCTATGCACTGGCTGTTTATAGGCGATACTGTAGTGTCTGAAGCAAAATTTCTGTTGATTTAGGAACAACCTTTTCTTAATTAGTCTCACATTCCAAAGTCACCTACTTCCATCTTCCTTATCAAAGCACAGTGGTCCCACATGTTACATTTGTGGGGACTTCATATGAGGTACCTACTCCTTACTAGACAATCATGATGGGGGAAGAGATAGTGAGAGGAACTGGCAGCTAGAAAAGGGGGCTTGGAGGATGAGTTCTCTCAGTTTTAGTGATAGCTTTCTGGGCTGGCTCTTCATCCCAATGGGATAGCCTGGGGAACATAATAGAGGTGGCATCTGGGTATGGGGATATTTCCTCTGGCTTTGCCACAGAGCAAAGGGAAGATGATGTACCATGGTCTCTCCTTGATCTACTTCTAGAGTACTCAGTATCTCAATGTGGCTGAGATAGGCCTGTCAGGGGCGTGTCTTTGTGTGACACGCCCTTCTTTAGAAGCCCTTTTTTTCTAAGGGTCTGTGGATGTCAGTGATGTTGAGAAATATACGTTTGCCACCAGTAAGGAAGTACTGACTGTGTGGACGTTAGATGATTAATGATAAAGTTCCTCCTGCCTCCCTACAACTTTTGGGGTGGTTCAAAAATAGACTACTTAAATAGAGGTGTTCTTCCTGAAGCAGCATACGCTTGGCTTTCCACAGAAGGGGATCTCACAAGCTTCTGGGTAGAGCGTGTCTGACATATTGGCAAACACTGCATTTTAATGAATTTCCACTGCCTCATTCTGATCGGGCTTAGAAATACATTGAAATTTTAACCTGGCCACAGATACCAGCTTAGGAAAAGTCAAGCTGTAACATTCAGGTTTGAAACTGGTTTCAAGCTTCCTGTCATTGTTTCCATGGTGAACAGACTCCACTCACCCTATCAGTCATCCCACGGTTCTGGTGACTGTGGCCCTTGGCGGAGGACACTAGCTAGGTCCTACGGCCCTTGTCCTTGTACATCCCTGGCCCAGTAGCCATGGTGATGCAGCTTCCGTGTGACTGTGTACAGCAGGGAATGCCGAAGGAAGCGCTGCCTACCGTTTCAGGAAGCTTCTAGATTGTGCAGATGTGCGCCCACTGTGAGGAACAAGAAGTGTGAACGTGGTTGGGTGGAACAGGAAGTGCATCAGGAGGACCCGGAAGCAGATGCAGATGGAGTCGGGAATGGCGGCACATTGCAAGGATCCACGGGACTGTGCGCTATTCTCTGTGCCTGTGAGATCCCGACTAGTGTGAAAGCCAATGAGCTCTGAGTACTCAGTGTTTGTAATCTACTAGTGCTACCCTGGCTGAGGCCATCATGATAATTAAAACCCAAAGTTTCTTTGTAGCAGTTTCCGTGTGTGTATGTGTATGTGCGTGTGCGTGCGTGCGTGTGCGTGCGTGCGTGTGTGTGTGTGTAAGGGATGTGAAGGCAACCAGGAAGACAGTGCAATACAGAAAAATAAAGGAGATCCGGTGGCACACATTTGTGAAGAGGTGAGGTCTGAGGTAAGTTACCCTCAAGATTTAGTACAAGGTCAGTATGTCTCCTTCTACCCCTAGGGCTTAATGACGCTTGTGTAACATGTTTGAAGAATACTGCTTATCATGTTACGCATGTCCAACTGGGGAATGAAAAGTTTAGGAACTTGAAGTGTCTTAGTTAGGGTTTTACTGCTGTGAACAGATACCATGACCAAGGCCACTCTTATAAAGAACAACATTTAACTGGGGCTGGCTAACAGGCTCAGAGGCTCAGTCCAGTATCATTAAGGTGGGAACATGGCAGCATCCAGGCAGCCACGGTACAGGAGGAGCTGAGAGTTCTATATCTTTATCTGAAGGCTGCTAGCAGAATATTGGCTTCCAGACAGCTAGGATGAGGATCTTAAAGCCCACACTCACAGTGACACACCTACTCCAGCAAGGCCACGAGTCATAATAGTGCCACTCCCTGGGCTGAGCGTATACAAACCCTCACAAACGGGAACCTCAGCCTCACTAGCAGAATACAAGAAATGAAGACAATCACTATGTTCTTAGTATCCAGCATAGAACTTGTTACATAGGAGGTTCCCAGAAAACCATTAAAAAAAAAAACCCAATGGAATAACTGAGTGACTTTAAGGCTGGAAAAGAAGACAAAATTGGAAAATCATTTAGGAACTAAAATGGGTAGGGTCTGGTTGATGACCAACTAGGTGATACAGGGTTGGTGTGGAGGAGCTGAACTCTGTAAGAATTCATAATGATGCACTGTAGTGAGATTTAGCATCCCCCTGTGGCTGAACAAGGGCTTTGGAATTGTTTTTATACCCATATGTTTGTGCTGCTCTCAACCTGGTCACGTATGTCTCTTACTGCAGGGCTTTCCTTTTTACAAGCTAGGTCAAGGCCTCTTCTTCCTCACCACATATCCTAAATAACCCACCTGTTCTGTGGATGCTGGACCAAGATGTCTCCATATGCCAAGGTGTAGAGCTGGAACATATATGTTGCAAGAGAATAGCCTTCAGATGGATATAACTTTCTAACAGGCAGCTACCATTTAAGGGCAGAGAAGCTCTTTCCAGGAAGTAATAGTTTCTAAGAATTGTAGTGGTGGCTAGGGGTTGTCTCATAAAGAGGACTCTGGTGTGCGATGCAAACCTGAACAGCATGACTTTTCACAGTTTGAGACTCTCTGCATCCATGACGTTCAATGTGACTTTGATAACATAATTTATAGATTTTATTGGAGACGCTGGCTAGGGAAACTGGTAGACCAACTGCAGATCTTTAGCTCTCCCTCTGCTCTTGTAATCTCTCCTAGTCTCATTCCTGAGCTCTGACGCAGACCCCCTGCTGAGCATCCCCCATCTCCAGTGGATCACAAAAGAGCTCCCCCTCCTAATTTCTCTCCCTCTTCGAAGTGCTTTATCTGAGTCCCTAACAGGCCATCCCTGACAGAAAACCAGACGGACTAACTGCAGATCGTCATCTCTCCTTCCATTCAAGTCCAGTCCACCATTTCTATCCCCATCTCTGATATCCCAGCAGCCCTGCTGCAGCCTTTCCTCACCCTCTGCCACCATTCCCAGGGGACTAAGCAGATCCTATGGGAACAACCCGCTTTCCTCCCTCCTTTGGATCCTCTCAGCACCCCTCTCCTAGACCATCCCCATTGTTACACGTCAGTTCCCAATAAATATAGAGACATTTTACCTGGAATGGTCAGTGGCCACACCTATCAGGATCCGAGGAGAATCTCTCATGAGGCAACACATAGTTTTATATAGCCCAGAGTGGGCTACAGAAACCAAGGGGGGAAAATGCTCACCCAACAAAGATAGAACCAGACATCAAGACCTAGAATTATAATCTTCTCAAACCCAGATACTTAGATGCCAGTGTAAAAACACAATAGCAGCCAGGATCAGAAGCCTCTGCTTATAAAGGCATAGGAAGCATATAGTACACCAAATAAACTGGACCAGAAAGGAAAGTCCTCTTGGCTCATCATCATCATCATCATCATCATCATCATCATCATCAACAGCAACAATAGCATGATGTTAAAAGCTTCAAGACAAAACAACCAAGTAACATATAAAGGCAAATCTACTGTTTTCTCAGTGGAAACCCTAAAAGCCAGAAGGGCCTGGAGAGTTGTTCTTTGGACTCTAAGAGATCACAAATACTACACCAGACTACTATACCTAGCAACAATTTCAGTCACAATAGATGGAGAAAATAAAACATTCTACAATAAAACCAAATGTATGCAATATCTAGCTACAAATCCAGCACTACAGAAGGTTCTAGAAGGGAAAATTCCAGTCTAAAGAGGTTAACCATATCCAAGAAAATACAAAGAATGAATAATCCCAGACTAGAAAATCAAAAGTGGGGAAACACACACACACACACTCCTAAACCGAAAACCAAAAACAGGGGCCAACAAACACTACTCATTAATGTCTCTCAATAAAAAGACACAAACTATCAGAATGAATGTGGAAACTGGATCCGTCCTCTGCTGCATACAAGAAACACTCCTCAAACATTACCTCAGGGTAAAGGATTGGGAAAAGATACTCTAACCAAGTGGCCCCAAGAAGCAAGCTGGTGTAGCCATTTTACTATTTAACAAAAGCAAAGTAGACTTCAAATGAAAACTAATCAAAAGAGATATGGAAGAATGTTACATACTCATCAAAGGAAAAAATTACCAAGATGACATTTAAATTCTTAACATCTATGCCTCAAACTCAAGGGCACCCAAGTTTGTAAAAGAAACACTGTCACAGCTTAAATCACATTTGGGATTCCTCCATTAATAGTAGGATACTTCAATACCCAACCCTCACCAATCCGTAGGTCATTCAGACAAAAACCAAATGGAGAAATACTGGAGCTAACAGAAGTTATAAACAAAACGGACATACCATGTATTTACAGAGCATTTCACTCAAACACAAAAGAATATACCTTCTTCTGAGTGCCTCATGGAATTTCTCCAAAATGGACCACATTCTCTTGACACAAAAGTCTCAACAGATATAAAACATCGACATTCCTTATCTGACCACCAGGGGTTAAAGTTGGCTAGCAACAACCACAGAAACAACAGAAAACTTACAAACTAGTAGAAACTGAAAAACTCTCTCCTGAATGAAAAATGAGTCAAAAAAAAAAAAAAAAGAAATTCAAGACTTTCTAGAATTCTTTGAAAATGAACACACAGCATACTTAGCAGTGCTTTCACTGTGTTCCGTGAGTTTAAGAGGAAAGTTCCTCTCACTAAGTACCTACATAAGAAACTGGGAAGATCTCACACGAGTGACTTAACAGCACACTGAAAGGCTCTAGAACAAAAAGAAGTAATCACACCCAAGAGAAGTAGAGAGAAAGAAATAAACTCGGGGCTGAAATCAATAAAGTAGAAACCAAGAGAACAATACAGAGTCAATTCGATGAAGAGTTTGTTCTTTGAGAGACTCAACAAGATAGATAAAACCTTGTCCAAAAGGCAGAGAGAGAGAGAGAGAGAGAGAGAGAGAGAGAGAGAGAGAGAGAGAGAGAGA
>NW_021621071.1:8064456-8079235 GCF_004785775.1 Grammomys surdaster
AGAGAGAGAGAGAGAGAGAGAGAGAGAGAGAGAGAGAGAGAGAGAGAACATCCAAATTAGTAAAATCAGAAAGGAAAAGGGGGGCATAACAGCAGACACCAAGGAAATCTAAAGGATCATTAGATCATACTTTAAAAATCTGTACATAACCAAATTGTAACATCTGAAATAAATGGATAGCTATCTTATATACCATTTACCAAAGTTCAATTAAGATCAGATAAGCAATTTAAATAACCCCTAGTGAAACAGAAGCAGTCATTAAAGTCTCTCAGCCAAAAAAGCCCAGAGCCAGATGGTTTTACCAAAGAATCCTACTAGACTTTCAAAGAAGAGTTAACACCAATATCCTTCAAATTATCCTACAAAATAGGGGCAGAAGGAACATTGTCTGATGTATCTTATGAAGCCACAGTTACCCTGATACCCAAACCACACAAAGACTCAACAAAGAAAGAATTACTGACCAACTTCCTTTATGAACATAGATGCAAACTTTCTCAATAAAATATTTGCAAACCAAATCCAATAATACTGCAAAAAAGATTAGCCACCATAATCAAGTAGGATTCATTCCAGAGATGTAGGGATGGTTTAACATATGTAAATCAAAAAATATAATTCACTGTACAAACAAACTAAAAGACAAAAACCACATGATTATCTCATTAGATGCAGAAAAGGCCTTTGACAAAATCAGACCTTCCTGTTAAAAATCCTGGAGACAAGAGGAATGCAAGAGACATACTTCAACATAATAAAGGCAGTTTACAGCAAGCCCATAGCTAACATAAACATAAACAGAGAGAAACTCAAAGGAATTCCATTAAAATCATGAACAAGACCAGGCTGCCCACTCTCTTCATATTTATTTTATATAGTACTTGAAGTCTTACCTAGAGCAATTAGACATGTGAAGGAGATCAAAGGGATATAAATTGGAAAGAAAGAAGCCAAAATATCTTTATTTGAAGATATGATAGTCTGCGTAACATCTAAATATTCCACCAGAAAACTCTTACAGCTGATAAACACTGTCTTCAAAAGTAGCTGGATACAAAATCAATCCCCAAACATCAGTAGCCCTCCTACATACAAATGACAAATGGGCTGAGAAAGAAACCAGAGAAACAACCCCTTCACAATTCCTCAAATAATATAAACTATCTTATGGTAGGTAGCTCTAACTAAGCAAGTGAAAGGCTTGGATGATAAAAACTTTAAGGCATTGAAGACTATGTCAGAAGATGGAAATAGCTCCCATGCTCATGAACTGAAAGGATTAATATAGTAAAAATGGTCATCCTACCAAAAGCAATCAACAGATTCAGTGCAATCCCCATCAAAAACTTTCAACATGATTCTTCACAGATCTTGGGAGGACAATTCTCTCCTTCATATGGAAACACAAAAAATCTCAGGACAGATGAGACAATTCTGAAGAATAACAGAACTGCTGGGGTGGGGGTGGGGTTGGAGTCTCACCATTCCTGATTTCAGGTTATACTACAGAGCTATAGTAAGAAAAACTGCATGATATTGATACAAACACAGACATCATGATAAATTGATGTCTCAGGTATAAATTCATACACCCATAATACTTGATTTTTGATAAAGAAGCCAGAAATGCATACTGAATTAAAAAAACATCATCTTTAACGGATAGTGTTGGATGTAGAGGAATGGATGTCTGAATGTAGAAGAATCAAAATAGAATCATACTTATCAGGCTGCATAAAACTCAACTCCAAATGATTCGAAGGCTTAAACATAAAGCTAGATACATTCAATCTGATAGAAGAAGTTGTTCTAGAAGGTGCTATAGAAGAGACAGTGGGCACCACACAACCACACATGAGTCCTGAACTCCTTGGCACAGGGAAAGACTTTCTGAACAGAACATCATTCGTGCAGGCACTAAGATAATCAATCAATAAATAGGACCTCACGAAACTGAAAATCTTCTGCACAGCAAAGGACACTGTCATTCTGACAAAGTGGCAGCCTATAAGATGGGGAAAAAATTAAGCCAGATGGTGCTGTTGCACACTTTTAATCCCAGCACTCAGGAGGCAGATTTCTGTGAGTTCGAGGTCAGCCTGGTCTACAGAATTGAGTTCCAGGACAGCCAGGGTTACACAGAGAAACCCTGTCTCAAACACACACACATACACACACACACACACACACACACACACACACACACACACAAATTATGCTAACTACACATTGGAAAAAAGGGCTAATATCCAAAATATATAAAGAACTCAAGCTAGCTATCAAGAAAAAAGCAACTCAATGTAAAAATGGGGTCCCGATCTAAACAGGATTCTCAAAAGAGGAAACTCAAATGGCAAAGAAACGATTAAGGAAATGTTCAACATCCTTAGCCATTAAGGAATGCAAATCAAAACTTCACAGGGATTTCATCTTACACCCATCAGAATGGCTAAGAACAGTAATACACATGACAACTCATACTGGTCAGAATGTAGAATAAGGGGGACACTCGTCCATTGCTGGTGGGGACTGCAAGTGTGTACAGCCACTGTGGAAATCAGTGTGACAGCTTCTTGGGGTGATGGGAAACCATCTACCTCAAGACCAAGCTATAGCATTCTTGGGCCTATAACCAGAGGATGATTCAAAGGATGATTCATCCTACCTCAGAGACACTTGCTCAACTGTGTTGCCTGTAGCTCTATTTAGAATAGCTAGAAACTGGAAACAACATAGATTATTCATTTAACAGAAGAATGGATAGAAAACGTGGTATGTTCCTGTGATGGAGTATTACTAAGCTGGTAAAAAAAGAAAACAAAAAAAAAAACCCCTGAAATTATGAAATTTGCAGGTAAATGGATAAAACTAGGAAAAAAAAACCATTCAAGACAAATACGGCATGTATTCACTTTTAGGTAAATTCTAGCTCCAATCCGTACAACCACAGAGGTTGGGTGTACAGTAATGAACTAAGGGGGAGAGATGTTGTTGGAAATGGAAAATCAATAGTCAAGGACAGATGGAGTTGATCTGGAGCAGAAAGATCAAGTGGGGAGGGACATGGAAGAGGGGAATCAGGAGAGGAATACAGAGAGAGACAGCTGAAGTTAAGCGCATCTGAGGGATATATATATATATATATATATATATATATATATATATGAATATATATAATGATATATAATATATATTTTAATGACAATGTATTGTATAATGGTAATATGTACTATGTAATATATAAAACATTAACTATATAACATGTAACATAATTAAATTATAACATATATAATATATAACATTTATAGTCTGTAATAGCATAATTACTGATTACATATTATTAAATATAATTATATAATTAATATAAATTATACTTATATAAATTAATATAAATTATATTTGTGTTAATTATAATTTATACAAATTCATATAAATTCATATAAATTATATTTATATATTTATAAATTTATATATAAGCTTATATAACCATATATGTATAAGTTTATATATTCATAGAAATTTATAAATGTATGTTATAATTGATACAAATGTAGTTTATATTATATTATTAATTATATTAATTATATTTATGCTAATTATATAAGTATAATATGTAATTAAACATAATTATAATTGTAACAAATTATTTTATACTATATACTATATATATTTCTAAAATATATACATATATGAAGTAATCTAAATAAAATTGTCAAATAATGGGGAGACATCTCTAGTCACCAAATGAAGCTTCCAGTATCGGGATTGGATCACATCTAATTGAGTTGTTGGCCACATGGGTGTCATGGGAATCCATCAACGACCCAGGCTGTTGCCAAGACTATAGGTTGCTCTCCACAAACTGATGGCGAGGGTGTACTGTTGAAGATAATATCTACGCAGCTCACTGGTCATGGAGAGACTGTGGTGGTGCCTACAGAGAGCCTTCATCTTTACATCCCGGTGTCTTCAATAAAGGAAGGTATTCTGCACACTACCTACCGAAAGAGAAATGTTAACACCAACTCAGCCTCAGACTCTTTGATCTACAGTGCTGTCCTACCTGTATGATATTCTGGGGCAAAGTTTGTGGGACTTATGACCACACCACCAAATGGAACCCACACCCTACACTGCCTATGTGTTCAAAAACCTCAGACTAGATAGCCTAGAGACTTAAGGTAGAACTAAATACTGTTGTTCTAAATCAAAAACAAAACAAAGCCAGCCAACCAACCAAAAACCTATAGCAATAAAATGACTCCTAAAGACATTCTGCTATACTTATAAATCAGTGCTTTGTTCATCCATCACCAGAGAAGCTTCCCCTTGCAGCAGATGGGAACAGATACAGATGTGCAGCCTGGCATTATGCAGAGAGTAAAACCTTGGAGTGAGTACTCAGCCCTGAATAGGATGCCTCCATCAAATTCCTCCCTTCAGAGCTCAGGAAACCCTGAGGAAGAGAAGGTGGAATATAAGAATCAGGGGGATGGAGGACACCAGGAAACAAAACCCTGTAAATCAACACTGAGCAAAGCTCATATGAACTCAGAGACAGACGTCATACGCTGGAGTCCACACCAGGTCCTCTGTGTGTTTCTTACGGCTTCCAGTTTAGTGGTTTATGGATTTCTGAGTGTAGGGGCTCTTATTCTTGTGCCTTCTTTTGGGCTTTTAAAAAAATCTGTTTGTTTTATACATTTATGATGGATGTTTAAAAGTCATATTATGTATCATTATGTTAAGTGTATTATATTAATGATATTATTATCTCATAGGGGTCTGTCTGTCTTCTAATGAGAGCAGGAAAGACAATGGATCCATATAGAAGCAGATGTGGGAAGGATCTGGGAAGAGTGGAGGGAGGGGAAACCCGAATAAGCACCTATTATGTGAGAAAAAAATTTTATTTTCATTAAAAGAAAAAAATGTAAAAATAGTAACTGTAGAAAGAATGCAACAATGCAGCTATCACCTCATATATTTATTTAATTTATCATGGTGGGTTACTAAATGTTCTTCTGGCCTTTTCTAGTGAAATGAATGCTACCAAAAGAAGTCACACGGCTTGTAGGCTTCTAGCTTAGCACAATGTTAATGTAGCGTAGGGCCCCAAAAGAGTCAGACTAAGACTTCCAGGGTCTAAATCACCAGCTTGGGAGCACTTAGGGAGGGACCCATGGCTCCAGCTGTATATGTAGGGGAGGATAGCCCTGTTGGGCGTAGGTGGGAGAGGAGATCCTTGGTCCCATGAAGGCTGGACACTGTGTGTTGGGGAATTCGAGGGTGGGGAGGTGGGAGTAGGGGGGTAGGTAGGGGCACATCCACAGAGAAGCAGGAGGAGGGGTGATGGGATAGGGGGTTCCTGGGTGGGTGGGGTGGATGGGGTAAGGAGATAACATCTGAACTGTAAATAAAATATCAAAAAAAGAGAAAAAAAACAAAACAACAACAACAAAAAAGACATTCTGCTTGATCCAGAATTTCCATATCTAGGAATTATTATAAAAGACTTTCTGTGAGTGACTTAAATGATCAAGATTCAGAGTATTAGCTATCCATAGATTTTATAACTACTGCTTCTCATAGGAAAATATTGAGAACAGCCTGAATATGAATAATGGTTAAATATAAACAGAACATCATTTGGTCATTAAAATGTTATTGTATTTCCACACTTATAGGAAAAGACATGCTAAAGCAGTATCAATAAATAGCCCATTAGAAAGTAACGTCTAGAGTATAATCTGGCTTTTCCGTACTTACGTGTGCATTTAAGGTTTTTTGAAAGATACAAAATCATTTTGAAAATTTACAGAAAGCAATGCTCAGATAGTTAATATTGCAGGAATCACCTCTAAGAAAATTTAGTTATAAAATGTTGTATATTTGTTCTTTTTTTTTTTTTTACAGTATTATCATTTATTTGGTGGAGGGGAATGCTTTGTAGTTAAATATAAGATACTTCACCTCCTATTGGGTGTTAGCATTGGGTAAATGAGACATTTGTATGATTACTCAGCTTGCAACCTGCAACACCAGTAACTGCATTAATAATGGAAAAGAATACAAAGCACCCGGAGAAGAAAGTAGCTTTAAGTGGTGGCTCCTGGCATGCAGAACGTATGAAGTAAAGCTACACAGAGCGTTGCAAACATTTTCAGAAAAAAACAAAAAACCAAAAAAACCAAAAAAAACAAAACCAGTTATTTATAAAGGCTCTTTTCAAAATTTACTTGAACCTAAACACAGATGCTACCTTTTAATTCTTTTTAATATATCAGATAATTTGTTGGCCTAAACCCTGCCCAGAATTATCATGGCCTGTGTACTTTCCACCCCCAATAAGACCAACAGCGTTCAGTGAGAGGCTGTAAGCGACCACCTTCTTCCTGTACCACTAGCCTCGCCTGTGAATGCTTTACTAAGGCTCTGGGTTGTTCTGGATGCTCAAGAAAGAAACCAGCCAGGGACATGCTCACATCATCTCTGGGAGGCAGAGAATCCCCCAGGCCACAGAGTCTTTCTGTATTCACCCCATGTCAGGCTCAAAGTGTCTCCCAGTTCTTCCTGCTTCTCAGTTCTTTCTGCTTCCCGCCTCCAAATAACAAGCCAGTTTATCCCACAGATTGGGATGGATGATATCTGTTCACTTTGCCATGAGCAGATTCTGGTCCATGAACTCCCACCCCATTTAAGGACCAGGGCTGCTTTACCAGGGATTTCCGGAGCCCCAACCCTTCCTCTGCATTAAAGATCTTCACGTGTCACAAGGTTTAACATAATTAACTTATTAGTAAAAACCTAAATCTTTATAAAGAAAGGCAGACGACACAAATTCCTCATAAATAAAATGTAGAAAAGATGTCTCAAAAAGAGACAACTTCTCTCCTTTAAGTTTCAAATCAGTACACATCCGTGTTACACCTTTCTCCCTCTCAAATGTTGTATAAATACCTATTCTTTTTATTTAAGTGGTATCAGTTTTCCTCTAGTAGAATTTAAATTTCTGGCCAGGAAGGATTTCATCTGTTTCCTTAACAGTTGTTGAGCTTCCTTCCTGGAGCCACTGATGAGTTAGCGAGTGGATGACATTTTCATATCAAAGGGGAAATACCTGGGCATTATTACTGAAGATGCTCGAATTCCTGGTGGGCTCCTGTCCTCACCTTCTATGACAGGCTAGAAACTCCTAAAAGGAGCGGGTGAACTGGCTTCCCAAACTGCGGTCACATTTACTTTAAATAGAACTGTTTTGAAGCGGTAGATTCACAATGAGTCGCCAGTCGTGGGTGACATTCTGTTTTCCACCTTCCATTTAGGTTCGAGTTTTTCTAGACTAGGTGTTCAGTGGCTTGGCCTGGGAAAGAATATTTCCTATAAAATTAGATGTGGATAGCATCAAGTGTCAGCAACTTTTTCATAAGACGTCTCCTGGGTGCTCTTTCTAATGAAGTGGTAAGAAAGCACGCTTTTCACAGAACTCGGATCGCTCGGGTGATTCTGAATTGTGATGGTTTAAACAATTCTGGAGAAGGGCTAAGGGCAGTGGTTCAGTGGTTAGCGCGCTGGTTGCTCTTCCAGTGGACCTGGTCTCAATCCTAGCACTCATGGGACAGCTCCTGAGCCCATGCAAAGCGTGTTTAACTCAGGGGATCTGATGTCCTCTTCTGGCCTCTATGGGTACTTCATGCTTGTGGTACCCAGATGTATATGCAGGCAAAATACTCCCACATATAAATCTTTAAAAAATCATGGCAATAATTTCTTAGGCGACATAGTGGACGGAGGCTATTGGGTCATCATCTTTTGATCCATCCATTTCACCTGGAGCCCCGCCCTAAGGGTCCCCCAGCAACGATGAGCGTGCAGGATGTAAGAATGGCTTGATGAATCTGAGAAGGCTCGATCAGGGTAAATCTCATGTATTCATAAATGGGCCCTGGGGGAAAAAGTACCTTTTTAATGACCATAAGTGTTATGGCGGCTACCATGTCCCCCGAGGACAGAGTCTGGATGAGAAGGAAGCCAATATTCATCACATACCTTGTAGAAACCACACTCCTTGAAGATTCTTCCCCTTCCTCACCTGGAAGTTGCTTCTTGCTTTTGCGAGTGAGTGGTTTCTACTGGAACTTTACAAATCAGAGGAACTGGGGCTAGCTTGGGTTAATTTGTGGGTGCTGTTATCCAGGTTCAGCTCTGAGGCTCTAAATGTTATCAGTGTGTCGCTGTTTCTGGGACTGACTGAGTCCTTGAGTTTTATGCTCATGTATCTTATGACCTCTGTCAAGTGGACATATCTGCTTATCCGTCTTGCCATGGGCCTTGTCTCTTTTTCTTGCTCATCAGCTTCCTTCCTCTGGCCCTGCTGAAACACAAACACCATGATTATTCACAGCGTGTATAATTCCAGCCCACCGCTCACCGTCGCCAGAGGCCATGCTCTCCGTCCCACTCGAAGCCCAGTCGGCATTCTCTAGGTTCTTCTTCTGCTTGGCATGGTATGTGCGATCTGCAAATGCCACCTGTCATGGAACCTTTGAATCCTTCATCGTAATCCCTACCTTCATCAAAAGGCTCCTGGGAGCAGGCAGAAGCATTGGTGACCGAGTATTGCCAACGTTTAAAGACAGTTTCGAACAAAGAAGATAGAGTGCTGATTAAGTGGCTGATTATTAGTTACACCGGGAGACAGTTTTGATGAGGTTTTCAGAATGAAAAGAGTCACACTCACATCATTGGGGGGTGGGGGATAAAGGGAATAGCTTTTATATCAAGAGCTTTTTTGAGAAACATGAGACTTGCTGTGAACCCAGCAAGTGATGGAGGCGTGTTCTGAAGAACACTGCTCTGCTTTGTTTTCTAGTGTACGTGTCCCCAGTAGATACCGGTTCGAGTAGACGTCCCCAGAAGCTGCTTGCTTCTGCTGCTCGTGTGTCCATCTCCACGAGGTGACTTCTCAGGAAGCAGAAGAAACTTTGTTAGTTGAAAAAATGGTCTTTTTTTATTTTCTTGTTGCTTAGAGTCTGGGTCCAAACTTAGAAAAAACAGGGAGGGGTTAGGAGTTATTTCCAGCAAATTCTATTTCTTGGCAGCACTTTATCTATTAATAGATTCTGGCTTTTTCCGTTTTCCCCACAGCTGTGCTTTCTAAATTCCGATACACTATTTGATCTTCAGCAGTGGGTTGGCTGTGGCTCTCTGATTAGACACATGGTCTAGTGTGCTTGTTCTCACCAGACTAGATGACGATCCAGATGTTTGTCATTGTAGAACAAATTGGCTCATGGAGCATTCTGGGTGAACTGTCTTGATAATCCTCAAAATACCTTCAAGAGACAGTATGGTATCACGGTCCCTCATCAGGCACCTGCTATCGTTAGCCCTAGCTAATGCTTGGCACAGAGGCTGAGTTTGCAAGCCCATCTCCTAGTGACAATGTGCTTACCTTGAGACCATGTTTAATACGTGCTTTCCTTATGAGACCAGCTTAGACTCCCCCCACACTGTACTGGTCACCTGCAATGCCCTCTACACATTTGTAATTCCTGTCATATTCTGTATATTCTTTACAGATCTTCGTATTTTCTTAGTATACCCTCTGGTCTACTAAGCCTTTTTCAACTATGCTTATGCACACTGAGGATTTCCTTCCAATTAACTTCCCAGTGTTAACGAACCTTGTCAATATTCACAGTAAGTCTAATATTATTGGTATCCTTTTTTTAATTTTTCCAACCTGTTTCAACACAGCCTTCCAAGTTTCTTTTTTTTTTTCCCCTGTCAGATTTGAACCTATTTTTAAAAGTCACTTAGCCAACAGGGACGTACTTGTTTTGCCTTACATATGATGGGTCGGGATCTGTTCGAAAGCTAGACGGGTAAAAATGCCATTCCAGCTGGGAGGATGAAGACAGAAATAACTTAAAGAGTAAATAGGAAGTTTATCAGATGATCTCAGGTGTAAAGAGGGGCAAGCACCCTGCGAGTGTGGCTCAGCAACAGAGAACTTGACTAGCTTGGACAAGTCAGGTGGTGGTGGTGGACATGGCAGTGATGGTGGTAGGGGTGGAGTTGGTAGTGGGTGGTCACGGTAGAGCTGGAGGTGGTGGGGATGGAGGTGGAGGTGGAAGTAGTGGTGGTAGAGGTGGTGGTGGTGATGGTGGTAGGGGTGTTGGTTTTGGTGGAGGTGATTGTGGTGGTGATGGTGGTGGTAGTGGTGGTGGCTGGGTGAAGAGCAGGGAGTGATCTAGTGATTGCTCTTTGAGAAATGTGGGAAGGCAAGCTTTGGAATGTTTCACGCAGACACGGAAGCTCCTTACAGTGATAGAGCTGGACGGCAGATGGATTACTGTTGTCGCGTTGCTGTAATTTATGTAGATGTAGACACTGAGGCTAGTCAGGGTCAGGGGTTTTTAGTAACAGGGTGAAATTACTGTATTTCACACACATCTCTAATCTAGAAGACTAGAGTCTCTAATTAGGCCATATGTTTCCTCAGGTAAGCTTAGCAGTTATTGGAGCAGATAATGAAAGAAAGTTTTCCTTCCCTCTCTCCCTTCCTCCATACACACACACACACACACACACACACATATGATTAATTTTAGTTTTTATTTATTTATGTGTGTGTGCATGTGCATATACACATGTACACCTATAGAGGTCAGGAGAGGGCATTGGTTCTCCTGGAAGTGGTATTGCAGGCAATGGTGGGTCATCTGAAGTAGATGCAGGGAACAGAACTCAGGTCCTCTGGGAGAGCAGCAATTACTATTAACCAGTTATGCAGTGCTTGGTGCCATTACCTTGGGCACACAAGGGAGGCTCTTTGTTACCGTTGGTCAACCTATGATCTTTGAAAGGCATCCCAGGAGAATGAAGTCACCGACTGTAGTTTATCAAGACCATGGCTCTGTCATCACTCCAAAGTCAGGAGTCCAGATTCCTGGGAAGGTGATGTTCTCAGTTTTGGTTTGATACCAGTTTCCTGAGCATGATTTCGTAAGAGAGTTTAGCTGTGGTTTGCCTTCCTCAAAATCCCATTGAATACAATTTATAAGAATGAAAAGAACAGGAATTCCTGCCATGTTGATGCACCGATCTCTTCTCGTGCTTGGTCCAATGTGAAGAAACCAATCTGCTTTAAAGATCCTATGCATCCTGAGAGTCCATGCACGGCTAGAGGATGAAGGCCTGGAGGGAGAGAAGAGCACTGAGCATTCAGGACACTTGGCTACTCCATAAACTTTTGAGTGACTGGTATGATGGGGCAGTAGGTAGGTATTCTATTGTGGAGACCATCATTGCTCAGATCCACTCGCCATGACTTTGGAAATGTTGCATGTCACCTGTGAGCGGTCATCTCTGGGCCAACTGAAAGGAATATTTTAGAAGTCACTTGCCTCATTTCCCCCAGGGAATATATTTACTCTGCTTTTGACTAGGTTTTTATTTAAGCTTGTTTTATATGTATGAGTGTTTTGCTTTCATGTATGCAATATGTACCCCATGTATGCCTGGATCCAAAGATGTCAAAAAAGGGCATTGCATTAGATCCCCTGGAGTTGGAATTCTAGAAGGTCATGAGCCACCGTGTGTTTGCTAGGAATTGGCCTCAGGTCCTTTGTAAGAGCAGCAAGTGCTGACCCATCTCTATAGTCTGACTCTGTCTAGGTTTTTGTTTGTTTGTTTGTTTCTTTGTTTTTTGTTTTTGGAAGCAGTACTCAATTGATTAATCAACTCAAGTTCTTTGATATTATCTTTCTTAGTTGATTACTTTTGGCAAAACTTGTACTCAACATGTATTTATTGAGTGTTCATTGTCTACTAGGTACTTTTCCAAAGATGGAGAATAGGTATTTTGAGAGTAAAACAGAATTTTTCCTACAATTTTTCTGTGTTTGTCATCATTTTAATCAAATCTTCCTTATACACTTTATATTTTGTCATCAATCTTTTCTATATTTATCTTAATTTTTATCACTTTTTTTTCACCAATGTCTTCAATTTTATCAAACATTTTTTTTCAGTGCACATATTCAGTTTTATCAGAAAATTTTCCTTAAATCACATTCAAACTCATAAAAATTTTTTTCCATGTCAACCTTCATTCTGGGAATTCAGAAAACAAACAACTCTAGTAATGCTAACTACAGGACCCAAACCGGTTACTTCAGAACGCAGGTGTTCATAATGAACCTCTGAAGGCAATGTCGCACGGCACTGAGTGATGGTTGGTGACTGTGCAAGGGTTGGTTGGTTTGTATTTGAGGATGAGGACACATTTCCAAGGTGCTACAGCAGTGGGATTGGAGCTGAGACTTGGGAGATCAGAGCTTCAGCCGCAGTGTGAACTGCGGGGGACATCGACATTCGGAAGAGCAAGTGAATTCAGAGGGCCTTGAAATGGGAAGACCTCAGGAAGTTTCAGAAAAAGAAAGGAACAGGGCTAGAGAATAACCCTCAGTGAGATCGGGGAGAGGTGGCTGAGAGAAACAGGAACTAGATTGTGAGGGTAGAGGGAGACAAGATGGGGGCCTTTGGATTTTATTCTGGAAGTTGTTATATATAGGGTTTCTTCAAAAAAGAATTCTAAATAAGTGTGTGTAATCAACAAGATGCTAGTCACCAAGGGAAATCTACCTAGGATTATTTTTTAACAAGGGTAATTTACCTCTTCTTGAAGACAGGTGGCCCTACACGTAACAGCTGTGTATGAAACAGGTACACAACTGTGCTTGGTTTTACAACGGCACAGGAAAATCATTACAATTCTCTACCCGAAGAAAGGTATTCAAGGAGTTTCACGTTGTAGGGTTCTTTTATGAAATACAACGAGAGAAACAACTTCCTGCAGTATAATGATATGAATTAGCAGGCGGTCCTCTGAGTGCCTGGTCTACAGAGTGAGTATCAGGACAGTCGGGGCTATGGAGAGACTCCGTGTCAAAAAAACAAATAAACAGAAATTAAAAAGAGCTGAATGAACATGCCACTAATGGAGAAAGGTTGTGTTTCCACAGAACCAGGACTTTTCCACAGATCGTCTCCACCCAAAGTGAACCAAGACAGAGCCCTGGCCGTTTAGTCAAGAAAAGAAGCCCGTGCCTCATCTACTTTGTGACCAATGACGGGATGGAAGGTAGAGATGGAAGACTAGAGAAAACTGCCGTGTAACAGAGTCAGGATGTGGTGTAGTCATCAGGATGGTGGCTCTCTAACTGAGAATGTCTTCTGGTCTGCCACAGAGTTCTGGGGTAAAGTAACAGGTTCCCTTTGTGGTAGGCACTACCTGTCCTGCTGCTGGAACACATTAGTAGTATCTTCACTGTCCGTTTCCAGCTGTCTGTCTCATTGACTGTCGCCCACCAAACTGGAATCTCATGCATGCCTCTCAGTCTTAAATGGCACCACAGAACCATGCTGTCTGCCACCTTTGAATTAATGTGACCATTCTTCTCGGTCTTCCCTCCTGCCTTGGGTTCCCCTCATTGGCCACGGAGACCTGAAATCTCCTAGCAGTCTCTGTACAAAGGAGGCATCAGGCCTCCAGGTTTCCTTTTTGTTAATAGTCGTAAGTATACTATTAGAAAAAAAGTAGAGAAAAATGTGGTTTAAAGGATAATCCAAAACAGGGAGGGAGATGGTTGTTGGTACAATACTTGCCACCACCCAAGAGTGAGTTCAATGGTCAGCGCTTGGTACAGCAATGCACATAAAAACGAATAGGTACTTAATACCACAAAATTGAAGATGCTGCAATTATCCTTTTTGTATTTGATCAGGTTGGATAGAAGTTTCAAATAACTGGAAAGATATATTACATCTGTAACCCTTTGCTCCTTTAGTTGTTGAAGGAGGCAGCTCATCCATCCTATGAAATATTGTATCTTCATAATGAATGTTAACTCTCAATCCAGGCCCTGGATTTCCAGTCAACTGATCATTAGATGGGTGGACAAGATCACATTTAGTTTTGAGTTGGGGCAAGAAATCCTGATCTGTCGCATTGATGGGGAGGCACAGGTTGCCTGGTAGTTTCCCGGTTCTTGGTAGTACTATACATAAATATACATAAATGGTTTCAGGTGTTACCAGGCAGATCAAACTATTATAATCAGGGGAATGGTACGTGGGTGATTTATGTTTCAGAGCTCACTCTGGCCATTGTAAGGTGAGGGTTCATGTAAAGAGATATTTTTATTTAGCAAACTATACAGAACAACTCCTCAGCTTCAGAGGGCTGTCAATATTCCCACAGACTAAAGGTGTATCCATTCTTCTCCAAGTCTCGGTGTGGAAGCATTGAAAGTAATCCAACCATTTGCAATGGTGCATGGGAGATGTCAGGGAATTGCACAAGAAGCCGAGTGGCCATGGAGGAAGGCTCTGTTCTAGAAGCTTTGGAGAGACTTAAATGTTCTCACGGTGTCAGCTTTCAGACTGTGGCTATCACTCCAGCTTATCGACTGTGTACTTGTTCTGAACTCCTGACTCAAACCCTGTCCCAAATTACTTTCCTAGAGCTTTTCTACTATGGTCTTGGAACTAAGCTTGATCCTAAAGACAAACAGGTTAATTTTCACATTCCCTGTTTCCAAATTAGTGGGAAGACAAAACAATCAGTGTGCAAACCTCGAGACAAACCCAAATCAGTTATTGGGTTTTTCTTTTAAAAATTTGTGTGTGTGTGTGTGTGTGTGTATATGATTGTGTATGTATGTGTATGATGTATGTATGATGTGTGTATAAGTGTGTATGATGTGTG